>NC_056751.1:643311131-643346131 GCF_019279795.1 Protopterus annectens | reverse complement strand
TTTTTTTTTCCCCAAAATCTCTTTATTCAATTTTTCAATAATACAAGTATTACAACAATCAAAGACATAGATCAAGTAATAGAAGTTTCTGTTTATTTCACTGATTACAAAAAAACATGCTGAGGGGCCAATGATATATACTCAGAACCTTTAGAACACATGATAATAGTTATAAAGGATCAGAAATTAACATTAAATTTACATTAAATGAAATAATTATTGCGAATTAAATGCACTTTCTTAAAAATATTTTAAATTGATATAGACCACACTAAGTGTATATTGTTCTGAGTGAACAGACAACACAGACATAACTCACACCTTCTTTCTCATAATTTTAGTTTTTCTACTGCTATTTTTGCAGCTTTAAATATTGACAGGATTCATAAAGGTTACCACAAAGTGCAGACTATATGCACACTTAATGTAATCTTTCTGAGTGACTAGAAGGCACAAAAAATGTGATAAGAATGTTTGTGAATACATATTGTGTACACTTAGTGTAGTCTTTATTGAATCTGACCCCAAAAATGAACATGATGCAGTAGATAACACATGCAAAATCAACAATAAAAATGTGTATGTTTGAAAGGCAACTGATACAAAAATGTGAAAATTGAATAAAGTACACAAGAATTACTTCTTGTGGCAGTAAGGCCACCAGCGTTTCACATTTACCGTGCTACCTGAATCCCTCTTAACATTCTTCTCCTTTCCGAAGAATAATTAGATGGACACATAAATGAAAGAGATCTGCTAATGAGATTGAAAATGAATTTAGGGACATATTAGTTTTATTATTATTAAGTGAGTTTAAGACTTTATTAAAACCGTGCATTCCCCCCCCCTTTTTTCCGTACTTTACTCATTTTCAAATTTTGCCCTGTCTGATATGGTATTACATACAATATTAAAGCAATTTTTACTAATTTCTGTACTAAGGTGGCCAACAATTACTAATAAAGACCTGATAACACTTCAGCAAGAACTTGTAGTACCATTATATGTATTATTTACTAGATCATATAAACTGGGTGAGATTTCTCAAGATTGCAGACTTGTGCTTATTTAACCTGTCCTTAAAGGAAAGGGGAGTGTGACAAACCCAGAGTCATACAGAAACTTAAGCCTACTTTCATGTTGTGGAAAAATAATGGAGAAAGTAATATTTGATAAGTCATTGTCAGAACTGGAATGGTGGGGAGTAGAAACCATATATCAACATGCATATGTTGAAAATAGATTTATTACCACCTCTAACATCACGTTCCATGACAGTATAATAACAGCTATGGATGGAAAATTGCGCTGTGATTTAATTTAACTTCAGCATTTGATATGGTTATTCATGAAACACTGATCAGGTCGGCTGCAGTGGTTAGCGTTGTTGCTACACAACAAGAGGTTCTCTGGTTTGATTCTCAGCTGGAGTGCCTTTTTTGTGGAGTCTGCATGTCCTCCTTGCGGTCGACTGAGTTTTAAAAGACATGCAGGTAGGTGTGTGTGTGTGTGTGTGTGTGTGTGTGTGTGTGTGTGTGTGTGTGTGTGTGTGTGTGTGCCTGCCTTCTGTGAAGATTGGGTGCTGAACTGGCAACTTGACACTGTAAAACCTCACTGACAATCAATCTGTGGACCTGTGATCCACTGTAGTGACTCTAACCGGGACAAGCCGAAAGACATTGCTGTACATGAAACACTGATCAATAGATTAGAGCAACTAGATATTGATGTGCTGTTGATAAGATGGATGGCTGCATGGCTTGAAATTAGGAAATAGCAAGTATCATACAGCAAGTGGACGGGTGAAATTCTTAGTTACAGTCAGGGTGGGCCCACAGGACTCTGTCCTAGGCCCATACTTCTTTAAATGGTATCTTCCAGATCGATATTTTCATCTGAGGTATTCTACAATCTGTATGCAGATGACTTGAAATTGGATAAAAATGAACTTGACGAAATTGACCATTTGGGCTGAAGAGAATAATATTCTGATAAAGACATCAAAAACTAAGCATATGAGATTTGGGAGATGTAAATTGAAAGGTGAATATTTAATACAGCACACAGTGATTAAAACCTAGATTAATTTAAGAACCTGGGAATGTATGGGTCGATACAGCTTTGAGATTTGCTAATCATATCAACCAATTGGTTTATGATAGTTATAGAACTGTAGGTTGTATAAAAAGATTTATAAAGTCTAGGAAATCAGAAATGATGAATCCTTTGTTTGTTTGTTAAATTACACCCAAACTTGAGTATGGAATAACAATATGGAAACTTTATAAGAAAACAAGTATGAGTAAACTGGAAAGCCAAGGGCGTCCATGGATATGAAAAATTAAATTATTAGTATGAAAGACTAAAATAATCTGGACTTGTACAGTGCCTCATATAGATATATAGGAGGAGACCTTATTCAGGTATATAGGGCATTTAAAGACAATTATCAAACGTATAGTACAGAATCAGCATACAACCTATGTAGACGATTCTATTGTCTCTATTTTTATTCTAATATTTTCCTTAGAACTCTGTGTATTTGACCATTGTTATAAGTGTTTTTATTTTCATTGTTTGGAGCTTTGATCACTAGGCCTGCACTAAGAGGGGGGCTTTTCTTGCCTATTAAGACAATCCCTGTCAGCAAAACAAATAAATAGACAAAGAGATGCTAGCTATGTGGAAACTGATTGTAGAACATCACATCATTTGTAATTCATGAAAATATCATTAAACAAGACTAATCCAAATGAATGGAACACACGACAATGAACGAAACAAATATATGGAATTTATTAGAATATAATAGTTACATGTTAAGCGCTTTCAACTGATGGTACTCAGTCTTCATCAGAACAGTGTATCCATTTTAAAACCAGTATATATATATATATATATATATATATAGTATCAGTTGTTTTGTATTTAAAAATTGCGCCAAAACTTTTAATGTGATAGCATCCAAAACACACTCATGACATCCACAAAGCAACTACATATAGGCATATATATACATATAAGCACATATTATATTCTAATAAATTCCATATATTTGTTTCGTTCATCACTCGCACGAGCTGTGTTCTTCCACCTTTGGTCTATCTAACATTGGGTTATATTGTCGTGTGTTCCATTCGTTTGGATTAGTCATGTCTTGGATATGGCCCAAAGTGTGGAGGGTCGTTCAGCTTCATTGTCGGTTGAAGAACTCATCAAACTAAGAGCGGATGTAACAGCGTTACAAACTGAGATACAGAAACTGTTTTCTTTAGTTTCCGAACTTCTTAGGGAATGTAAGAGACCTGACAGTATCTCTAAAAGCAACCATAGTAACAACGGGTTGCATTCTCAGAGTAATTTACAGAAGTGTAATAGTGCTAAGCAAAGCTGTGTTTGTGATATTGCACGTAAGGATACAGATTACGGGGGTAATAATAGAATTGATCCTGGTACAGATGAAGCGCGTGTATGTACACCGGACTTGGAACTTCCTTTACTTTTACGAGAGAATATCAAAGATAATCAGCATCACAATACCAGCATAGATATGCCGAATCTATGCAAGGATGTTTTCAATATTAGTTTACATTCCCCCTTGAATCAGAGAGATCTTACAGTTGACAAACAACTCCATCTACTTTCGCCTTGTGAAGATTTCACTTTTGACTTTAGTTTCCAGCATAACAGAAAGAATAGGGATGACAACGCCAAATTAGGGGCCAGACCTAAAGAACAATGGACTGTTAAACAATATGGTAATACCAAACGGAAGGATGATCATGATAAGAAAGGTACTGTTCCCTGTATATCTAGTTCATCCCATGTTAAACAACGAATGTTTCATCACAAAGAAAAGAATGAAACTTATATGGACAAAAGTTTTTGTGATAATTCTTGCACTGGTATTTTTAATCAATTTCTGGGTGATGAATATGTATTTGATCAAGTATCTAATAATGAACATAATATGAATTTGAATATGGTACATTTTAAACAAGACTCTTTGAGAGATATGATTTACACCTTTGGTAAAAAACTGCTGCAGTATAAAAATACAAAAATTGATATTGCCTATTTATCTAAATGTCTCAACACTAAAATAATACCTAAAGGTATAAGATTTTTTAAGCTACCTTTGGGTATTAATTATAACAATGAAATGAAAAAAGAATTTAATTAATTATTTGATTATTTTGGATTATTATATATGAGGACATTAATTAAATTTAATGATGAAAAGATGATTATTTTAGCTAATGAAGTGGAAAGCATGAATAATATAATTATCAAACACTGTGATTTCCACCTATGGAAAGATCTGTACTATAAACAATTTGATATCACACAGGATAAGGCTAAAACTCTTTTTGAAAGGAAAAACAGAAAGTTAATGAGAGATATAGAATCTTATGAAATCAATAGAGCCTATATTTGGCCAGTAGATAAAAAAGAAAACACACATGTGGAGAAGAAGCTATACATACAGAAAAATAGATATACTAACAGAGAAGAAAATTTTCGTGGAGGCAGATTTCATCCAGCCCCGAAATACAACAACCATCACAATCTAAGAAATTAATTGATACAGATGAATCTAGCTTAGCATCTTCCCACTGTTCTATAGTCGCATCTACTCTTTGTCCTAAGTCCACCTTAGGTACATTTCCATGGTTGAGTGATGTCTCAATCAGCAATGTTGACATTTCTATTCACAATCAAGACTGCTTAGAGATTATTGATGCTTCATCTGCAGATAATAATTCTCTCAGTACTCAAGATACACAATACGCATTAGAACAACAAATTATTCACAATAGAGAAGAAACACGACCTATTGTAACTACTCACAATGGATTTAATGTTTACAATTACACCGATGTTATTATGGATAAGGAATTTTACCAACTTATGAGTAAAGGCATGAAATTCATACCTACTGTTGGAATCAATTTAGTAGATACTGTTAAAGAGATCAAACTATATAGTAGGAGACTCAACTTAGCCATTCAGTTTGGTACTACACAGCAGAATGAATATATTTATCCCAACAAACTCAAAAAGAAAAGTACATATGTACCGATTAACCATCCACAAATAATTAATTTTGAACGGATGGTTAATAAAGATATATATTGGCTTAGTGCTAAGCAAAGGAATGAGTTTAACTACCAAGATAATTTGACTATTAGAGAAAGGAAATGTTTAAACAATATTATACATAATAAAGATATCCGCATCATGAAACCTGATAAAGGTGGCGGAATTGTGGTTAGTTATACTATTGATTACAATACTAAAATACATAATTTATTATATGAATCAGGAAACTATGAAGTAGTATCTTTGAATGAAATTAATATTGGCTATAAAAGAATAGACCTTACATTAGAAGATTTCTTGATCGATAACAGAATAAGTAATGACATCTATGAGTTTCTCAAAAATGACTATCCTATTTTAGCCAAAATAGTGGGGATACCTAAAATCCATAAATCTATCAAGGATCCACCATATAGACTGATAATATCGGGATCTAAATCCAAAACATACAACATTGGGGTTCTGATAGATACATGGACTAAACATATATATAAAGCAGTACCCCATATTATGAAAGACTCTTGGAATTTTTTGAATAACCTTACTGAAGATAAATGGAATCCAGAATATATTTTTATTACCATTGATGTAATTGATTTATACACATGTACACCTAAGATAGTAGGACTAGATTTTTTTACCAATAGTCTTAGAAAATATTCTGGATATAGTTGGAATAAAGTATGTGTACTAACAGAATTGATGTCACTGGTGCTTGAATATAATTATATCACTTTCCAAGGAGAGTTCTTCAGGCAGAAAACAGGTGTAGCCATGGGCACCTCTTGCGCACCTATTTTTGCAAACATGGTAATGTTGGAATGGGAGACCGAATATCTGTTTAATAGCCAATATTATAAATATATTGTATTTTATGCCAGATACCTGGATGATTTATTTATAATATGGAAAGGACCGGAAGAAATGATAGAGGAGTTGATTGTTTTCCTTAATAACACAACACAATTTTTAAATTTTTTTTATAGTTATAATAAAAAAGAAATAGCCTATCTTGATACATATATAACTAATACAGATACCGGTTTTGCATCTAAAATTTATAGAAAACCTACTTTCTCTAATGACTACATTGAATATAACAGCAATCATCCACCTTTTATGTTTAAAAATGTAGTCAAAGGACACTGTATAAGGACAGCTAGGATGTCATCTACTAAAGAAGCATTGCTAGAGGACATAAGGTTGTTATATACTATGTTTGAGAAAAGAGGGTATCCAGATGAGTTACTTTATGACACTACAGAATATGTTTTATCACAATGGGGACTACGATATAAACCATTGTTAGGTATACAAGAACAAATAGAAGACAATAGTTTTAATAGTATAAAATCATTCAATAGGGTATGTGTTTTAACATATTCTCCATATGTTCATTATATTAAGGACATATTATATAGACATTGGGATATATTTTTGTCTAACAATTTGGAATCTATTTGGGTCCTAAACCGGTAATTGTATATAAAATGGCTCCCAATTTAAAAAGAAGGTTAGAACATGCTGATAACAAACACAATAGGAATATAAAATTCAATAAAGCAACCAGTAAATGTGGGTTTTGCAATCAATGTCCTTATATTAACACATTGGAAAAAGTTATATTAAGTGACATCAACCAAACAGAAATTAGATGTACGGGTGGAAATTGTATTAGTAAACAAATTGTATATATCGCTAGATGTATAGTGTGTACTGCATTTTATATAGGAAAGACGGAGAGGATGTTTAATAAAAGGATGTACGAACATCTTTACAAAATACGTAAGCAGGATACATCTAATGCATTGTTTAGACATATAGCAGAGAAAGGTGATAAACACAAATTTGTATTTAGTATTACTGATCAGATTGACCAAGTCAACCTTCAAGGTAACTGGAAGTACAATTGGCATTGAAGGAAAGTATTTGGCAGATTAGAACGGATGCCACTAGATACCCTGGTCTAAATGACCATATTAGTATAAAACCGTTTTTAGAGTTAGGGTAATTCACTTCTGCTAGTACAATTTATTTAGGTACTGTAATTATATATGAAATTAATATGATTAATATATCCACTCCATATAGCTTTTTTAGGAAGGTTTAGGCAAGGTTTATTATCTGTTTATTTATACCTATAAGTTTTTAGGTATTATTACTAGTGTTTAATATGTTTTACCAATAAATTATTTCTTAATTTTTTATATAGATTAGGTAGGAATTACAGATATTTATATTCTTATTATATATTTTTTTTAATTTTTTATGTATTAAATAATTGTTGAAATATATGTATTTTAATCTGTATTACAAGTTTATTAGGAATTTATATATGTAGTTGCTTTGTGGATGTCATGAGTGTGTTTTGGATGCTATCACTTTTAAAAGTTTTGGCGCAATTTTTAAATAGAAAACAACTGATACTATATATATATACTGGTTTTAAAATGGATACACTGTTCTGATGAAGACTGAGTACCATCAGTTGAAAGCGCTTAACATGTAACTATTATATTCTAATAAATTCCATATATTTGTTTCGTTTATCACTCGCACGAGCTGTGTTCTTCCACCTTTGGTTTATCTAACATTGGGTTATATTATCATTAAACAAGTCCATACATTTTTATGGATTTAAAAGGGTGCAGACATAAGGGGATGGTTGAATGCTGAGGCAGATTGCAGAAGAACGGACTTCATTTCTGCACATAATATGAACAAAAGTTTGAAATAAGGAAAAGTACTAAGTGACTACAAAAAGCTAATAATCCAGTTTGTCTGGGTAATGAGCTATTAGTGTCTTATAAAATCATTGACCTACTAGTGTTTTGAATGGATTCGGTAATACTTGGAGAAGATTAATAGTTTTATATTGAATGGTCTCTGAAAAAGCAGTCTCCTGAACTTGAGATAACATGTTTATAACAGAGGAATTCCACTTGTTCCAGTGGTCTTGGTTGTTGAGAAAAACTTTTTGAGTACTGTAGATGTGGCTATAAAGGTTAATCTTGTCTTTATAGATCTGTGTAGTGCTTTTGACACTATAGATTGTGTTGAACAAGAAGGTATTCCAACCGAGGGTTCATTCTCATTGTGATTAAGTAGATTTGAAGTGAGCAATATTATAAAATAATGATGACAATGGTAAAGGATAAAGAAGACGACTGGATATGTATGAACAGTGCTGTCCCAAAGGAATCAGTATTGGAATTGGTTTTATTTGTGATTTATCGTGATGTTTGATTCCTGTTTAAGTACGGTGCATGAAATATGCAGACTACTTCAAACTTCTAGTCATATATTATTAAAGGAGATGATAGCAAGTTGCAAGAATTTTAATTAGTTTTGATATGGGATTCAGGCACAACAATAACTTGAACTTCATTTGGAAAGAAACAATAGTCTTGAAATTAGGATGGGAAAGAATATATGGCTGTATTGCTGGGATTATTAAAAGAGTAATGAGGCTGAATAGAATAGTAACATTGTTTGACAAAGATTTGAAATTTTACAAAGGCTGACCATATATTATAATCAACCATCAGATATGTCCATTAGAATCCCTATGTTTGTGTGCGTATTTTATTTATATATATATATATATATATATAAAATATGGTTTATATATAGTTTCACTTCATATTACCAAAATGCTGAAATATCAGATTTTAGCATTTTGACAGTATAAAGCCAAAACCATCACAACACCAACAATTCACAATCACAAAACCAAAATATCGAACATACACAACGCACAAACCATAACACCCACACCACAAAACAAATACAACAAAACACCACAGAGACACACACCTAGACTACACAAATGCAGGGGGGCAAGCCCCCGTGCACCCCCTACTTATATATACTAACTCCAAGATTACACAAACAGTAAAGAAAAAAATAATCACACACAGCCATTACACACAATCATACTTCCACCTCCCTACCATTACCCACTCGTACAAGTTAGAAAAACACTTACGCACACTCACCTAAAACTGCAGACACCATCCCAGCCAAACACTTCCACAACATAATATACATGCATAAGTGCAAATTCGACATAGTCCTATTTGCGCTTATGCACGTTGATTATTTTGAAGTTTCGACTTCATGGACACGAATTTCTGAAATTTGATATTTCAGCAATTCATGTTTATGAAGTGAAACTATATATGGGTCTACTTCACATAATCAAACACCCGAATGTTCGACTTTCATATGGTCAAGACCATATGATCAAACATCTGAATGTTTGAAAATGTGAAAAAAAATAAACAAACAAAACAAAAAACTAAACCATGCTGCACCCCCCTTATTTAAATATACCAACTCCGGGAATGCACTACATTGTGGTAAAGGGAAATCTAATCTTTCACCCAATGGCTTCTTCAGACCTGTCAGACTACAAAACATTTAAAATACTTAAAAACAACTGAAAAGTAGTTGAAAAATAAAAGTATGTATTATCATAAACTTAAATATGGTGTCGATAGTAGGTATGGCGAACTAACCTCCTGAGGTTCAATACGCTATTAATTTGAGATGCATGAGTTCAGGCCAGGGGGTTTGTTTGCACATCATCTAATTTGCCATTCCAATTCAGGTTTTTCAAGGATGTTATTAGTTTGGCCTTGTAAATCACCTTTCTTTAACGTACTCAGGATGCAGAAACTAAATTTGTTGTGACCATTCCTTTCTCCATGGTGCCTCACTAGTGCGTTCTTGACATTATGGTATCGAACATCATGCAGCTGCTCTGCAATTCTGTCCTTAAGTTTCCTGAGAGTCTTTCCCACATAGAAAGCATTGCATTTTGTGCATTCAATCCTGTAAACCATGCATGTAGAGTTACAATCCCGATGTTTCATTTTATATATGTATGTGCTGGCTTTACTGTGGTTTATATGGTCTTGGTTACATCTGACTGATTAATAAGTGATGATGTCATTGATTGCATATTATCCTATTAATTAGAAATCCACCTTTGTAATGAGTTTTTAGTTTGTTTGTTTTATAGGTCTGATAAAGCTGTATGTGAAAGCGCTTACCTCTGTTTTTTTGCATTAAACCAGATTTTATGATAACCTGTCTGTTGCTTTACTTAACTCTGCATTGTTTATGTTTATATCTTTTTGAGCAATGGTGTATTTATCTCTGTCTGTGGACCTTTGTGGATTTTAATTTAATTGTTTTATGGATTAGGATACCCCCATTTCCACACACCCCATCCACCACATATGGACCCCCGATAGTATTTTGGCGCATATTTTTTTAAAAACTCTCATACGACCCACATGGTATATTAACTGTATTTAATTAAAATCTATTCTTTTGTTTTATGAATAATACAGTCCTAATTTAGCTGCTAAAGAATAAACACATCTATAGTTTTTCTCCTTCTCTAGTTAAATTATAACTTTAATAGGAATTCCCATGACGCCTTCTAAGTATGTTCGATTACAACAGTGAATAGAATGCTTGGCACCATAAGTATGATACACAGAGATTTTAGCAGAGTGGTTATGGTTACATTTAGGGGACAGTTTGGTGATATAGGAGAGTAAACCTCATAATTTTTTTTGCTTTTTATCCCGATATAATAGCAGGTACATAATACGGGGGAACACATATGAACAATTTTTTGATTGAGGGGATGTTTTAAGTTTAGAAGGAATTTTAGAAGGGAAGTTATTACATATTAGAAATTGATGGAGAAGCAAGTTTTACGATATTATATGCATTTTTTTGTCTTGCTATTACTTCACTCATTCACTAATCCCCAAATATCCTGATTGGTTGTGAGAAACAGCTTCCTCCAATCACAAATACATTGCAACCCCACCTATCAGCATCTAGGCTAGGACTAGCAGACCAATTAGAAAGCTATTTTATAAATCATTTTGTTTTATTTTTACAAAAATAAGTATAAATAAGAGAGATTGTATTATTCATTATAATAATATAAGTGCTCACCTACTGTTCTGTTGAAAGGAAATAATAAAAGCTTTTTTGAGTTACAAGGACTAAATTTGATTGGTGTTTTAAACCTAAAGTTTTTACCACAGTGGACGCTTTTATATTGGAAAGTTATTGGTTTTTACAAACGTTTGACACTGTATGTTTTTTTCTTGGTGCTCTTCCGAGCTAATGATACTAGTGCAGAATCTTACTACTTAATTTTTTAGTACCTCAGAAAATACTATAAGCTGTCCATTCCTACAGTTCTGTCAGCTTTGGAGGATATGTGTGTGTTACTGCCTAAAATGTTCCTGGTAATCAGCCAGCGCTCCCTAAAAAGGAAGATAGGATGTTATGAAGTCCCTCAGTCGTTTAAGTTTTTATGCACTCTTCCTAAACCTGATCCAAATGCTATAGCTGTAATTAATCCTACCGCTGATAAACATTTAATTAATTCCAACCCTATTCAATATAGTAAAGATGGAAAGATTATTGATAAATATAGGGAAACATTGTATGCTTCTGCAACTTTGATGGTCACAGTTTTGAATTGTCAGGCTCATATAATAAAGTATGTTCTGAATAATTTTCAAAGTATGAAGAATGTTTATTTGCAGTCTCTTCCTGTGAGTAAACATCTGTTTTAATTACTTCTGTAGTATACTTCACTACTCATTGCTTTCAGTGTGTATAGGGCTCAGGTGATGCTCCTTGAGGGCTATGGACACCAATACTGTTTTGAGGTTTGCCTGTTTCTCAGAACCTCTCAGATGATGATAAAATGAGACTTTAAATTCTTCTTTCAATATAAATTTATTTTTTGGCCTCTCCACTGCAGAGGAGACCAGAAAGTTTGGTGAAAGCGGTACGTTTATGCAGGGAATCTCAAAGATTTTTCAAGCCTTGTTTTCCAAATTTTCTAAGGGATTCTCTAACTCCTCATCCAGTTTCAACCAAAAACAAAATCAACTTTCTTAGCAAAATACAGGTTAGCAGGTGTTTCATCAGGGGATAGGCCACTTCTGGAAAATTAGGAATACATTTATAGTAATAAGCTGCCAGTTCTAGAAAGGCTGTTATCTTGTTGGAAACTGATGGGAACAATTTTTATACTGCTTTTACTTTTATCAACTGCAGTTTGCAACTCTCCTTCCAATGACAAATCCCTAATATTTAGCTTCTGGCATTCCTATCTTACATTTTGAATTATTAGCTGTCAAGTCTGCCTGCTGTAAAATATCTAACCTGTTTGCATGTTAGACAAATGGCTGTCTCATTCTTCATTGAAGATGACTAGGAAATCCAGATAGACTACATAGCCACCATGTATGGTATGAGAAAGTTAGTCACAAGTCACTGAAATGTGACCGGTGTTACATGTCCACCACATAGTATGACTTTGTATTGGAAAAAGCAATTCGGGTAGAAAGTGTTGTCTTTTTCTAGACTGCAGAGTTAAGGAAATCTGCCAATATCCCTTTGTAATATTAAATTTAGTTAAGTGCCAGGTTTTCATAAGACCTTCCACCAATTCATCTGCTCTCGACACTGGATACGTTTTAAAATGCTAATTAACTGTTGAAACTCAGTGTGTGGAATCTTATGCTGACACTGAGGTTGGGTACCAGCACAATCAGTCATTACAAGTTGTAATAGTTTCTCTATTTCCAGACTTATTGGCTTCTCCCTAGTCCTTAAAGATTTTATAAGACTTTAACCCTTAGATTTTCCCCTGGAAACTGTAGTCTTGCCTGGTGAACCAAAGAACACATATTCGTTTTGCAGAAGAAATTCTTGCACCTCTCTTCTCTGAGAATTGCATGCTTCATCTGTGTACACTTAGGGCACAGAAATGTTGTCCTCCATTAGCACTTGAGGTTCAGAATTCTATGGGGTTTCTTTGTCCTCAGTCCTGCTGGCTACAAGAACTTCTTGTTCCTTCCAGGACTTTCAAATATTAATGTGATGTACTTCCTCGGGTTTATATCTCTAGCACTTTTTTTTTTTTATCCATAATTTCCATTGATTATTTTCTTGAGCAATTCATATGCACCTTACCACCTAGCTATGAATTTATTCTTGGCTGTGTGAGTTGTGACAAATGCTTTGTCTTCTGGTTAGAAAATTTTCAGTCGAGAATTTCTATTGTAAGTATACTGCTGGGCTTGTTCTATGTGTTTAGAGGGTGTCCATTCTTATATCATTGAAACATGGGCAAAACACCTTTGAAAGGGGTAGTCTCTTCTTGTTTCTCTTTGGCTGTATACACACATAATTTTTTGGTATGCCTTCAATATAACAGTTTTCAAATGGACTAAAGCCAATTGAGGACCAAGGAGCTTCTCTGATACACAAGCCAAGATAAAAGGGAGCTCCATTTTTTTCTGTTCTTATCCATAATGTTTTTAAACACTTATTTCAAACTCTTGTTAAACCATTCAAAAAAGCCATCTATTTAAGGATGGTATGTGGCAGTATGGAGCTGTTCAAGTTTAAAATATTTGCACCAGCACCATTCCTTCATTACCTTTAACACAAAAGGTGTTGGCCAGTTAAAGTCTATTTTGCATTCCTGAAATAGAGAATGTATGTACTAGGTATTACCGATAGCTTTTGCAGTTGTTCTCCACATAGGAATAACCTTGGGGAAATGTGTTGCATAATCTAAAATTATCCCATCTGCATCTCCTCCTGAAGATTATTCATTTGGAGAAACCTTGCATACTTTAAGGGAACATTTTCATTGGGAAAGTTAGGATTTCTCAGAATCAAAAAAAGAGGCTTAGAGATTTCCTTCTTCTTCAGCGTAGGCCTTTGGCAATACCTCCTGTATTAGACATTGTTGATGATGTGTTTTCGGAATCTAGCATGGCCCCTGATTCCCTACCTCCGGCTCTTAGTAAGCCAGACAGATATTACAGGGTTCCTAACTCCCACAAATTTTTATTCAAAAATCCTGCTGCTGACCCTGAAACTATCTCACAGGGTCCCAAAGGTGTAAAGGCCTCAACAGTTAAGAATCCTACTCCCTCTGATAGAGATTCCAGGGCGCTGGATAGATGAGGAAAGAAGGTTTATACGTCTGCAACCTTGGCAATTAGGGCCTTAAACTATATGCTTAAATATCAACAGCATGTTATGGGATTATTGAAACAGAAAATTATGTTGATTTCTGAATGTGTGGAAAATAAAGAATTACAGGAATTATTGCATGCAGCAGAACAGGTTGGAAAGCATTCTTTGCTATGTGGTTTTGATTCCTTGGAGGCCTCTTGCAGGGCCGCAGTTACTGGATCTGTGATTAGAAGGCATGCCTGGCTCAAAGAGCAAAATCTGCCTGATCATGTTAAGCTAAATTGTTGGATGCACCTTTACAGCATGATACTCAGTTTGGTAATAAGGCAGAAGAGGTTTTAAAGAAAATGGAAGACAAAGCTAAATCTATGCAAACTGTAAAAAGTTTCTTACAAGTGCAGCCACCCAGATTCAGTAGACACTGGCCTGCAAAAAAATTGGTCCTTTCCTGTGTCCGACAGAGCCTCACGGGGCAAGTCCAGGTGCTCAAAAGGCTCTAGATACCAATCACAGGGTTCTTAAAGGTCAAAGCAATGGGGTGCATTTACCTCCAAATCTGGTGGAAGCAAAGCACAATCCTACAGTAAACAGTCTCAATGACTTTCCTCTGCCATCACCAAGCACTTATCTTTTGGCAGCTCCTTTAGGGGGGGAAAATTAGCACTTCATGCTCAAAATTGGCAGTTAATAACCCAAGACAAGTGGGTATTAAACATAGTATCCCAGGGATACAGATTTTATTTCCATACCTTGCCAATTCCAAATGGATGGCCAGATCTGCCACAAAATCAGTGGTTAGAGGCACAGAAACAAGTTACGTCCCTCATGGATATGGGGGTTATTCACCCAGTACCAGAACAGGAAAAAGGACAAGGTTTTTATTCTAGACTGTTCCTGGTACCCAGAAAAGACAATGCCTGGTGCCCAATACTGGATTTATCGATTTTGAACACATTTTTGGACATACCAAAATTCAAAATACTGACTTTGCAACAGCTTCTGCCCATGCTGGGCAAGAACACTTGGTTTGTGACTCTAGACTTAAAAGAGGCATATCTGCATATCCCAATAAGGGAATCGTGCAGAAGATACCTCCGTTTCAAGGCTGGTTTTATGCACTACCAATTCTCTGCACTGCCCTTTGGCTTATCTACTGCACCCAGGGTCTTTACAAAGTGCCTGGCACCAGTAACTGCATTTTGCAGACAAAGAAGCATACAAATCTGTCCTTACTTGGATGACCGTCTCATTCAAGCAGAAAGCAAGGACATTCTTCTTCAACATCTGGCATTTGTAAAAAGGCTTCTAACATGCCTAGGGTACACAATAAATGAAAAGAAATCACAACTGGTACCCTCTCAAAAGATTACATTCCTGGGTGCAAGCTTGAATACAACTGCCCAGATGGCTTACCTTACGCCAGACAAGCAAAGGCAACTGACTGTTTACTTCAAACAGATGGCAACAAAAATCTAGTTATCTGCAAGACAAATTCTGCAGGCTTTGGGGGTTCATGGCATCCTGCATTCTACTAATTCCATATGCAAGACTGTATATGAGGAAACTACAGTGGTATCTAAAAAGTTTATGGAGTCAACATTGTCACAGTCTGAAAACAATGATTCCTCTCATTCCCTGCCTACAACAAGAGTTTCTTTGGTGGGCAGAGACATGTCAACAGAACATGGGATGGTCTTTCACTCTACCCCCTGCCACCCAAACCCTAACTACAGATGCATCAGATTATGCTTGGAGGGCCCACCTGGCGGGGAGATGCATTCAGGGCATATGCAGCCCAAAACAAATGCATCTGCATATCAACCAGAAAGAGATGTTAGCTGTTCAGAATGCTCTGACAGCCTTCAAGGACTTGTTTCATCCAGGACAACTACTGATAAAGACAGACAATACCACGGTTATGTGGTACATAAACAAGCAGGGAGGCACACATTCCTACCCCCTTTGCAGACTAGCCATGGCATTGTGGGACACAGCCTTGACATACCAAGTACATCTTCAAGATCAATTCCTGCCAGGAAAACAAAATACTCTGGCAGATGACCTAAGCAGAAATCTTATGGACCCTCACGAGTGGAAACTGGATCCACAAGTCTTCAGCATGATAACAGAGAAATGGGGGAGTCCGGACATAGATCTATTTGCCTCTCCCCAAAATTATTAACTGGACAAATTCTGCACAAGGACTTAACACAGACAAGCATGGAAAGTGGATGCCGTATCCTTCGGTTGGAAAATCCTATCAGTCTACGCCTTTCCTCCTCTGCCTCTTCTTCCCAAGGTCTTACTAAAGGTCAGACAGGAAAAACCAAAAATGAACCTAATTGCCCCGGACTGGCCTCACCAGCACTGGTACCTAGTTCTAAGGAATATGTCTCAACTCCCTCCCTGGACTTACCTCAAATACCTCATCTACTGTCTCAGCAAAGCAATCAAATTCTGCACAATCAGCTCCAAACTCTGAACCTGGCAGCATGGTTGATCATGTAATTATTCAAACACCTCTCAGTAAATCTTTGATGGATGTCATTTTGGAAGCCAGAAGGCCTAGTACTAGAAAATCTTATGCTGATAAATGGAAGAGATTCTGTGCTTGGAACCAAGCACAAGGAAACGGACACAGCAAAGCCAAATATTCCTCAGAGTTTATAATACTTGACTGAGATGCTTGACAAGGGCCTATCTTTTTCATCAATAAAAATCCATGCCTCTGCCATCTCAGCTCATTACAACACAGAGCCTCCTGTCTTTTCTCATCCTCTGATAAAACAGAATCTTAGAGGGGCCAACAATTTAAGGCCTCCTAGAAGATCACCATCTCCTGCATATGATCTCAATTTTGTGTTGGAAAAGCTCACCCTGCCTCCATTTGAACCAGCAGCTGCTGCGGATATAAAGTTTTTAGCTTGGAAAACAGCTTTCCTTCTGGCAATCACCTCCACAAGAAGGGTTTCAGAACTACAGGCCCTCATGGCTGTAGAGCCTTTAACTACATTTTACCCGGACAGGGTGTCCCTCAGGACTAATCCTTCCTTTATGCCTAAGGTGGTATCCAGTGTGGCTCTTAACCAAACTATTCACCTGCCAACTTTTTACCCAAATCCGCAGAACAAGGGGGAGCAGATTCTGCATTCCTTGGACGTACCCAGACAACTAAGATTTTACTTAGGACCAAATCTCTAAGAAAGTCTGAGCAGCTACTGGTGGCATTCACTGCAGGATTAGAGGGGAAGGCTATTTAAAAGCAGACTATTTCAAAGTGGATAAGCCACTGCATTTGTTTCTGATGCTTACATCATGGCAAACTGGTGCCCAAGGGAATCAGGTCACATTCCACCAGGGCTGCATCTGCATCAGCAGCTTTTCTCACAGGGTTGCCAACCAAAGACATTCTAGAAGTTGCTTCTTGGAGCTCTGTTCATACTTTTACAAAGCATTATCATTTGCCTCTCTCTAAATCCAGAGCAGGCTTTGCCACTGCAGTTCTGCAGGGCCTTATAGCCGCTCCTAATGCTATTTAGTTCCAGCCTCCCATCCATAGCTTTGGGATTCTACCCAAATGTAATGACTGCAACAGTGAAACATGAAGAACATAGTACAGTTGTGTACACATACCATAAATGTAGATGTTCGAGTGTATTCACTGTTGCAGTCCAGGTTACCCACCCGCCATCCCCCTTTCTTTTCTAGAACTTCTTTTTCCTTCACTATATTCTACAGCCTTTGTGGTGTATTTGCTTTTAGATGAAGGTAAAGTTTATGTTGTTACAATTGCATTTTTATATATATAGATATATTTATATATTTTTGGTCCCCATATGGGGGGGCACCTGACATCTGGGATAAGAAAAACTGAAGAAAATGGCATCGGCTGCATATTTTATACCCCTGACGACCTGACGTCATGGAAGAGGAGACACCAACCGACGCAGGACCTAAGACTTTGATATTCAGGCCGACTGAGGGCAACCTGCCAGCAGATTACCCTAATGTAATGACTGCAACAGTGAATACACTTGAACATCTACATTTATGGTAAGTGTACACAACTGTACTTTTTGCAAGTAGTGTAGAGGATTATGGGTGTAAGCTATTAACAAATTGCTTCCTGTAATCCAGTTTGATTCCCTCAGCCTCCATTTATCTGCTGTTTGACACTGAACAACTCACTTAACAAGGCAGGGTTCGTAGGCTAAATATGAACAAAGATTGATGTGACCGTGTTCTACCCCTTGAAAACAATTGAAAACCATCATAATATACTGTCCTGTGTTTGTATACCTGATATAAGAAGTCATGAGAAAGCTTAAACTATGGTTATGAATTAGTAACTGAAACTTAGCCCTCCTTATCTACCACATGGATATTCTTTCTAGCTTGTCTGAGCTTAGTGTCTTTCTACTACACTTTCCTCAGATTAGGATGGCTAATGTTTAAGTCCGTTATTATCTCTGCTTCAGACTTGTCTACATGAGAAGTAAATGTAATGTGTACTCTAAGGTTTCTAATTGTATGAATGGGGAAATTAATTTGTTGTGTCGAGTCTCAAAACAAAGGGAAATGGTGGAATATGCTAAAGACAGTATAAATGGTCAAATTATATGCTAATTACCCAATCCAGCATGGTGGAGCTATTCAGGAAGCTATAAAGCAGTAATGTACATTCAGCGCTCACTTTTGCCCTGAACTCTAAAACTCTTTGGAATACAGCCAAGATTACACTTAGCAGCAGAAATCCCTAACATTTTTTTTTTTTCGATTAGTATGCTGCATGTGCAATATACTTTAAATCAAGGTGCAGCAGGTGCTACTGCCAGATTTCAGGCAAGGAGAAGGGTGTTTAGACCTTGTTTGACTTATAATGGACTGCATGACACAGAAATTGCAGAGGGATACAGACTGGACAGGAAAACACTAGAGGAACTATGCAACCTCTGCCTCCTCTACGAGGTCTCAGGGAAATCATAGAGAACCCATACCAGTAGAAGCAAAGGTATGCGTAGCATTACAAATACTAGCTACTGATACTTTCCCAGTGACCCATAGGGGGTATATTAGGGATGTCACAGGCAACAAGCCTCTAGAATATTGCATTAGTTTTGAAATGCAATACTACAACATACAAGGGATCATATCTCTTTCCCACATTCCTCACAGAAGACAGCAAGAGCCGTACAGGAATTCAGTGCAATAGCACACTTACCTGAAGTGTTGACTCCGTAAATAAAAGCCCCACCCTGTGAACAGGGAAGAACGTTGTTCAACAGTAAAGGATACCACTCTGTAAACTGTCAGGTAGTCTTTAATACCCAAGGGATTATCCACAATGTCTGTGCAGGTAACCTAGGCAGTTTTCACAACTCACACATATGGCAACCTGTGATCTGTACACAAGGTTTGCCAGGTATGACTTTTAACAGCAGCATCTAGTGGGGGTTGCAGGTTATGTAATGGAACTCTGGCTCATGACACCTGTGAGAACATGCCCTTTTTTATTTACATGCGTAAGTCAAGTATTGTCATTGAGATTAATTATGATTACATCAATATGGTAGTATTTATGTATTACAATTTTTTTTTGACACTTCAGCACATTCACCTGCAGTGTCTGACTACATTTTACACATATCCCTCCCCTGTTAATGACTTCTGCAGTACAACCAATGTTATTTGTGTACAGTTCCCTAATTTCACTTACACTCTTTCAGAATTCTTTCACTGACTTGACTTAAATATTTCTGGACTACAACACGTGCTTGTATATTTGTTTTGTTTACATTCTGTGCTTGTGTATGCAAACACCTTTCCATGGCTGCAGACAGTTGCTGGCCAAGAAAAGGTGCTTACAAATATGTAGGCATGTCAAACAGCATGTAAAGTCATGCTAACATGTTTAAATCATGTAGGCTTAATATAGAGTACACTATTGTTAATGAATCCCAGGGATAAGCAGATTACAGTGAATTGCCAACAGTATTGTTGGATTTATCTCCAGAGTGTGAAGTTCTATATGGGGAATAGTGCTGGCTGATATGTGAGGAAGGCTAGTTATCAGGTTTATAGGTAAGTCTATAAGGTATGACTACTCAAATACATATATATATATATATATATATATATATATATATATATATATATATGGAAATGTGGTATTTCAGTCCAATTTTAATTAGAAATTAATTGTATCAGAATAAGAGGTATAAAATATTTTAGTGTTTTAATTTGTAATATAGAATGCTTTTTATATTCAAAAATGCTTATATTTTTATGTGAATAAGTTTTTGTTCAAATCGATTGTTCTGTTACTAATTTTTTGATGTGTGAAGAAACATTTGTAGAATGCTTAAAAGCAAGTGCTTTGTTATGCATAGTGTAAAATGTTTATTTATATATAGTTTTTATGCAAATTAAGCTTGAAAGCAATAGATGTCAGGAGTATATTCCTGATACCTGAAGAAGGACTTGTATTCTGTCTGAAAGCAAATGCTACCAGTTTGAATTAAATAAAAAAAAAACTGTACATTTAATTTCTAGTTTTATTTTTATTCTGTGTGGCTTTATCTTCCACATGGGTATTTTTTTAACTTCAGTTCAATATGCGCTGTTTAGGAGCCAAGGAGTAATGACACTTTTTGGGATAGTTTGCTGCACATTTGCCACTTTGTTATAACACTGTTCTAGTTTATTTTTCTGAGTAACTTGAAGATTAGTCAGTATAAGTGAGGCATATAAAAGATGCAAATAGGTAGATGCAATATATACATATATATATATATATATATATATATACACATACAGGAAACTTATTTTTTGTGTGTGTGTTTTAAATAATTGTTGCATATGTTTACAGAGTTTGGGTCATCTATAGTAGTTCCTCATCACCAGTTCATTTTTTTTTGTTTTTGGCTAGCACAATGCTAAAGAGAGCCTTCTGTTCAGATAGTTGTTTGAGTAAATAACTTTCCTTTTTTGACTTAGGAGTAGTTGAGAGTTATTCAACAAGGCTTAATTGGATGTAAAAAGCTCTTGAGTGATTTTTTGAAGAGCTACTAGGCTCTCGGCAGAACTCATGAGAGTGGAATCATCTGCATATTGGACTGTAATAGCCTTTTTAATGCTGTGTTAATGGTCTTTTAAAAATATGTTAAATAATAAGAAACCAAGAATAGATTCTTGGTGTGGGGGGCTACAGATATGGATAGGAAGTATGAGGCATTGTTGGCCATTTTATTGCTTGTTGCTTATTTGAACTATGAAACCGTGAGAGTCATGATTCTGCAAGAAATGGAGAGGAGAGGTTAAATAATACCTTTTGATGGAAGACTGTTTTGAATGCAATGGAAAGGGCAAAAAGGGAGGAAACCAATTAACCTACATTTTTATTGAGATTCCCAGCATTATTAAGACAAAACTGATGTTATTTTGGGGAAGGAAGAGTATTGTCAGAGGAATTTTAGAAGTTTTATTGCATGTATTTCTCAAATGTTTGAGTTCAGTGGAGATAAAGTTGTAATAGGTCTATAGTTTTGGAAATATTTTCCACATTAATGAAGGTGTAATATGACAGATTGCCTCCAGAAAGCTGGGACAAGGTTTTCTTTGATTGGTTAATGAGGATAGAAATTCAGAAGGCCAAAGTGCCAGCAGCAGTTTTAATATACTCTACTACTCAATTATCTGGGCTTTAAGTTAAGAAGGAACTTTGTGATGGGTAGAGGTTGGTTAGAAGGATATGGTATTAAAAAGTTGTCAAGCAGAAGAGGAACTTGAAGGGAAAAGGAGTCAGTGTGATGCTACTGTTTCTGTGAAGTGAGGTATTTTATTGAAATCCAAAAGCAGCTTGGGTTTTATGTGTATAATAAATTTAGGAAGATAAGAAACGCAAGTGGTTGAATAAATTATAATGCACGTTTAGACAAATGATTTCACATGTGAAGTGTTAACTTCAAAGATGCAGGATATATTTATAACCTAAGACCCTGCATCTGTGTTTCTATTATGCCTGTGTTTATATAGCTATCTATAAAGAGTGAGAGCATGTTTATGTGTGTGTTTATACATTTTTATCTGTATCTTTAGTTCTATCTGTACACACACACATACACACACATATATAATATACACAGACTCGCACAAACATGAGATGTGTGTGTATATGTATATATATGTATATAATATATATACACACACACATACATACAGTTTTCTCTCACATGTCTGACAGTACATTGCTTGAATGTACAGATGTCTGAACTAAATGTTCAGAAATTGGAACACCGAACAGTGTAAATGCCGAACCAAACATTTCAGTGAAGTCGAATGTTGAACATGTCGACTACACTGAAATGCTCCTATCTACTCACCATTCTACAACAGGTTTTTGTGCCCAGCGTACCCCCCTACTTATATATACAAACTCCGAGATTGCACTACACTGAGGAAAGGGTACATTTTCCATCCCCACTATAGTGCGATCTGCACTATATTGTCAAACCTTGCTATAGCGAATGTTCGCTATTGTAAGGTTCGACAATGCCATGATCGCACTTCCAGTTCTGCTGCCTGAATTTCACTCATTGTTTGATCGCCAGTGTGATAGTAAACTTATAAGCAGATTACAGTGAATTGCCAACAGTATTGTTGGATTTATCTCCAGAGTGTGAAGTTCTATATGGGGAATAGTGCTGGCTGATATGTGAGGAAGGCTAGTTATCAGGTTTATAGGTAAGTCTATAAGGTATGACTACTCAAATACATATATATATATATATATATATATATATATATATATATATATATATGGAAATGTGGTATTTCAGTCCAATTTTAATTAGAAATTAATTGTATCAGAATAAGAGGTATAAAATATTTTAGTGTTTTAATTTGTAATATAGAATGCTTTTTATATTCAAAAATGCTTATATTTTTATGTGAATAAGTTTTTGTTCAAATCGATTGTTCTGTTACTAATTTTTTGATGTGTGAAGAAACATTTGTAGAATGCTTAAAAGCAAGTGCTTTGTTATGCATAGTGTAAAATGTTTATTTATATATAGTTTTTATGCAAATTAAGCTTGAAAGCAATAGATGTCAGGAGTATATTCCTGATACCTGAAGAAGGACTTGTATTCTGTCTGAAAGCAAATGCTACCAGTTTGAATTAAATAAAAAAAAAACTGTACATTTAATTTCTAGTTTTATTTTTATTCTGTGTGGCTTTATCTTCCACATGGGTATTTTTTTAACTTCAGTTCAATATGCGCTGTTTAGGAGCCAAGGAGTAATGACACTTTTTGGGATAGTTTGCTGCACATTTGCCACTTTGTTATAACACTGTTCTAGTTTATTTTTCTGAGTAACTTGAAGATTAGTCAGTATAAGTGAGGCATATAAAAGATGCAAATAGGTAGATGCAATATATATATATATATATATATATATATACACATACAGGAAACTTATTTTTTGTGTGTGTGTTTTAAATAATTGTTGCATATGTTTACAGAGTTTGGGTCATCTATAGTAGTTCCTCATCACCAGTTCATTTTTTTTTGTTTTTGGCTAGCACAATGCTAAAGAGAGCCTTCTGTTCAGATAGTTGTTTGAGTAAATAACTTTCCTTTTTTGACTTAGGAGTAGTTGAGAGTTATTCAACAAGGCTTAATTGGATGTAAAAAGCTCTTGAGTGATTTTTTGAAGAGCTACTAGGCTCTCGGCAGAACTCATGAGAGTGGAATCATCTGCATATTGGACTGTAATAGCCTTTTTAATGCTGTGTTAATGGTCTTTTAAAAATATGTTAAATAATAAGAAACCAAGAATAGATTCTTGGTGTGGGGGGCTACAGATATGGATAGGAAGTATGAGGCATTGTTGGCCATTTTATTGCTTGTTGCTTATTTGAACTATGAAACCGTGAGAGTCATGATTCTGCAAGAAATGGAGAGGAGAGGTTAAATAATACCTTTTGATGGAAGACTGTTTTGAATGCAATGGAAAGGGCAAAAAGGGAGGAAACCAATTAACCTACATTTTTATTGAGATTCCCAGCATTATTAAGACAAAACTGATGTTATTTTGGGGAAGGAAGAGTATTGTCAGAGGAATTTTAGAAGTTTTTATTGCATGTATTTCTCAAATGTTTGAGTTCAGTGGAGATAAAGTTGTAATAGGTCTATAGTTTTGGAAATATTTTCCACATTAATGAAGGTGTAATATGACAGATTGCCTCCAGAAAGCTGGGACAAGGTTTTCTTTGATTGGTTAATGAGGATAGAAATTCAGAAGGCCAAAGTGCCAGCAGCAGTTTTAATATACTCTACTACTCAATTATCTGGGCTTTAAGTTAAGAAGGAACTTTGTGATGGGTAGAGGTTGGTTAGAAGGATATGGTATTAAAAAGTTGTCAAGCAGAAGAGGAACTTGAAGGGAAAAGGAGTCAGTGTGATGCTACTGTTTCTGTGAAGTGAGGTATTTTATTGAAATCCAAAAGCAGCTTGGGTTTTATGTGTATAATAAATTTAGGAAGATAAGAAACACGCAAGTGGTTGAATAAATTATAATGCACGTTTAGACAAATGATTTCACATGTGAAGTGTTAACTTCAAAGATGCAGGATATATTTATAACCTAAGACCCTGCATCTGTGTTTCTATTATGCCTGTGTTTATATAGCTATCTATAAAGAGTGAGAGCATGTTTATGTGTGTGTTTATACATTTTTATCTGTATCTTTAGTTCTATCTGTACACACACATACACACACATATATAATATACACAGACTCGCACAAACATGAGATGTGTGTGTATATGTATATATATGTATATAATATATATACACACACACATACATACAGTTTTCTCTCACATGTCTGACAGTACATTGCTTGAATGTACAGATGTCTGAACTAAATGTTCAGAAATTGGAACACCGAACAGTGTAAATGCCGAACCAAACATTTCAGTGAAGTCGAATGTCGAACATGTCGACTACACTGAAATGCTCCTATCTACTCACCATTCTACAACAGGTTTTTGTGCCCAGCGTACCCCCCTACTTATATATACAAACTCCGAGATTGCACTACACTGAGGAAAGGGTACATTTTCCATCCCCACTATAGTGCGATCTGCACTATATTGTCAAACCTTGCTATAGCGAATGTTCGCTATTGTAAGGTTCGACAATGCCATGATCGCACTTCCAGTTCTGCTGCCTGAATTTCACTCATTGTTTGATCGCCAGTGTGATAGTAAACTTATAAGCAGATTACAGTGAATTGCCAACAGTATTGTTGGATTTATCTCCAGAGTGTGAAGTTCTATATGGGGAATAGTGCTGGCTGATATGTGAGGAAGGCTAGTTATCAGGTTTATAGGTAAGTCTATAAGGTATGACTACTCAAATACATATATATATATATATATATATATATATATATATATATATATATGGAAATGTGGTATTTCAGTCCAATTTTAATTAGAAATTAATTGTATCAGAATAAGAGGTATAAAATATTTTAGTGTTTTAATTTGTAATATAGAATGCTTTTTATATTCAAAAATGCTTATATTTTTATGTGAATAAGTTTTTGTTCAAATCGATTGTTCTGTTACTAATTTTTTGATGTGTGAAGAAACATTTGTAGAATGCTTAAAAGCAAGTGCTTTGTTATGCATAGTGTAAAATGTTTATTTATATATAGTTTTTATGCAAATTAAGCTTGAAAGCAATAGATGTCAGGAGTATATTCCTGATACCTGAAGAAGGACTTGTATTCTGTCTGAAAGCAAATGCTACCAGTTTGAATTAAATAAAAAAAAAACTGTACATTTAATTTCTAGTTTTATTTTTATTCTGTGTGGCTTTATCTTCCACATGGGTATTTTTTTAACTTCAGTTCAATATGCGCTGTTTAGGAGCCAAGGAGTAATGACACTTTTTGGGATAGTTTGCTGCACATTTGCCACTTTGTTATAACACTGTTCTAGTTTATTTTTCTGAGTAACTTGAAGATTAGTCAGTATAAGTGAGGCATATAAAAGATGCAAATAGGTAGATGCAATATATATATATATATATATATATATATATACACATACAGGAAACTTATTTTTTGTGTGTGTGTTTTAAATAATTGTTGCATATGTTTACAGAGTTTGGGTCATCTATAGTAGTTCCTCATCACCAGTTCATTTTTTTTTGTTTTTGGCTAGCACAATGCTAAAGAGAGCCTTCTGTTCAGATAGTTGTTTGAGTAAATAACTTTCCTTTTTTGACTTAGGAGTAGTTGAGAGTTATTCAACAAGGCTTAATTGGATGTAAAAAGCTCTTGAGTGATTTTTTGAAGAGCTACTAGGCTCTCGGCAGAACTCATGAGAGTGGAATCATCTGCATATTGGACTGTAATAGCCTTTTTAATGCTGTGTTAATGGTCTTTTAAAAATATGTTAAATAATAAGAAACCAAGAATAGATTCTTGGTGTGGGGGGCTACAGATATGGATAGGAAGTATGAGGCATTGTTGGCCATTTTATTGCTTGTTGCTTATTTGAACTATGAAACCGTGAGAGTCATGATTCTGCAAGAAATGGAGAGGAGAGGTTAAATAATACCTTTTGATGGAAGACTGTTTTGAATGCAATGGAAAGGGCAAAAAGGGAGGAAACCAATTAACCTACATTTTATTGAGATTCCCAGCATTATTAAGACAAAACTGATGTTATTTTGGGGAAGGAAGAGTATTGTCAGAGGAATTTTAGAAGTTTTTATTGCATGTATTTCTCAAATGTTTGAGTTCAGTGGAGATAAAGTTGTAATAGGTCTATAGTTTTGGAAATATTTTCCACATTAATGAAGGTGTAATATGACAGATTGCCTCCAGAAAGCTGGGACAAGGTTTTCTTTGATTGGTTAATGAGGATAGAAATTCAGAAGGCCAAAGTGCCAGCAGCAGTTTTAATATACTCTACTACTCAATTATCTGGGCTTTAAGTTAAGAAGGAACTTTGTGATGGGTAGAGGTTGGTTAGAAGGATATGGTATTAAAAGTTGTCAAGCAGAAGAGGAACTTGAAGGGAAAAGGAGTCAGTGTGATGCTACTGTTTCTGTGAAGTGAGGTATTTTATTGAAATCCAAAAGCAGCTTGGGTTTTATGTGTATAATAAATTTAGGAAGATAAGAAACACGCAAGTGGTTGAATAAATTATAATGCACGTTTAGACAAATGATTTCACATGTGAAGTGTTAACTTCAAAGATGCAGGATATATTTATAACCTAAGACCCTGCATCTGTGTTTCTATTATGCCTGTGTTTATATAGCTATCTATAAAGAGTGAGAGCATGTTTATGTGTGTGTTTATATATTTTTATCTGTATCTTTAGTTCTATCTGTACACACACACATACACACACATATATAATATACACAGACTCGCACAAACATGAGATGTGTGTGTATATGTATATATATGTATATAATATATATACACACACACATACATACAGTTTTCTCTCACATGTCTGACAGTACATTGCTTGAATGTACAGATGTCTGAACTAAATGTTCAGAAATTGGAACACCGAACAGTGTAAATGCCGAACCAAGCATTTCAGTGAAGTCGAATGTCGAACATGTCGACTACACTGAAATGCTCCTATCTACTCACCATTCTACAACAGGTTTTTGTGCCCAGCGTACCCCCCCTACTTATATATACAAACTCCGAGATTGCACTACACTGAGGAAAGGGTACATTTTCCATCCCCACTATAGTGCGATCTGCACTATATTGTCAAACCTTGCTATAGCGAATGTTCGCTATTGTAAGGTTCGACAATGCCATGATCGCACTTCCAGTTCTGCTGCCTGAATTTCACTCATTGTTTGATCGCCAGTGTGATAGTAAACTTATACACACACACACACGCATATATATATATTATATATATATATATATATCTCTCTCTATATATATATATATATATATATATATATATATATAGATAGATGTAGATATATGTATGTACAGTCACTCCCCTAACTGATTTTACCAACTCTGAAATTGCACTATAGTGGTGAAAAGGGAAAACTTCCAAATGTTGGTCGACCACTTCCTTTCCTTGGGTAACTTGTAGGTTATGTGAGGAGTTGTTTAAATGAAGGTTCAGTGATGTCGTCTCAGTCTTTTTTCCTTTGGGTAATTAGTGTTGTTTCTGTCTTTTCAAGTAGACCCATATACAAGTATATTTATTTGTATATATGCAAATATAAATAAATATTGCAATGTCCTGAGGCCCCCCCCCCCCCTCAAGCCGCAAGTTTTGCAATTTTACTCAAATGGCTGATAATTTCAGACAGACAATGCCACAGTTATGTGGTGCATAAACAAGCAGGGGGTGACTCACTTGTGCCGTCTTTGTCACTTAGCTATGAACATTTGGGAAATTGCAAACTCCCTAGACTTGCACCTCATGGCACAGTAAATACCATGAGAAACCAGTCAACTGCTAGATCACCTAATTAGGATCTTGTCAGACCCCCATGAGTGGAACTGCATTGGGAAGTTTTTCTCAGCATAGCCAAAGAATGGGATGTGCCACAGACAGACCTTCTTGCCACCAAAGAACATGCTCACTTGAAAACGTTTGCTCAAGGGCCAAAACAAGGTCAGCCTGGAAGACAGATGCCTTCTCCTTCACTTGAACAGGCCTATTCCTCTATACCTTCCCCCCAGTACCCTTCATCTCCAGGGTTCTGCTGAAGATAAGGGAAGAAGGGCCAAAGGTCATTCTAATAGCCCCAGATTGGCCAAGGCAGCACTGGTATCCTCTAATGCTCAATCTGTGCAAGAATGAACCATGGTTGCTGCCCCAGGGAGTGGAATATTAACAAATAACAGGGCAACTATCATACACTCTAACCTGAACACTCTCAAACTGATAGTTTGGATGATACCTTGACCCCCTGGATGGAGCCACCCCTTGACAAACAGGTCCTGAATTTTCTAAAAGAAGCCAGGAGACCCAGCCAAGGAAATCATATTCTGCCAAATGGAAGAGATTCACTGTATGTGCAGACAAAAAGGAAAGAGCCCCCTTCAGGCTTAGATGCTTCTGATCCTTTCATACTTATCAGGACTTTTTGTTAATGCAAATGGACTTTCTTTTTCCTCTATTAAAGTTCATGCTTCAGCAGTTTCAGCTTATCAGCCTACTCAGTCCCCTCTCTTCACCATCTGTTCATGAAACAGCTCCTGAGGGGGGTTGTCCGTATTACCCCCCCCCCCCCCCAAGGAAATCTCCTGTTGCCCACCATGGCATCTCATTTTCATTCTGGAGAAGTTAACCATCTCACTTTTTGTGCCAGCTGCCTCTGCAGGCATTAAATTCTTGACCTGGAAGACAGCCTTCCAGCAGTCATTAGTTCAGCTAGAGGGTTGCAGATCTTCAGGTCCTTATGTGTTTGGAATCTTTCATCATATAGAGTGTCTCTTAGGACCAGCCCTTCTTTTATGCCTAAAATGGTTACAGATATATCTTTAAACTATACCATCCACTTGTCTGACTTCTTTCCTAACCCTCAAAACAAGGGGAAAATATCCTCCATACTTTGGATGTTCATAGCTCACTGCATTACTGCTTGACCAAAACAAAATAAATTATGAAGTCTGATCAGCATTTTTGTGGCCTTGGCTGTATCTCTGAGGGAAGCCTGTTTCTAAACAATCTCCAAATGTATCTCCCACTCTATCTTATTTTGCTACAGCCATCATGGAAAGAAGCCTCTAGACCCTGTGAGGTCACATTCCACTAGGGTTATTGTAGCATCTACTGCTTTTCTTAAAGGGGTAGCTACTAAGGACATTTTAGAAGTTACTACTTGGTCCTCCGTGCATACCTTCACCAAACATTATCACCCTCCAACCTTCTTCAAGTCTAGAATGGGGTTTGCCACTGCCATCTTGCAAGGCATCTTTTCCTCTCCTTATATTTTCCTTCCACCCTTTTTTCAGCTTTGGGAGTCATCCCATCAGTTATGACTGCACCGGTGAAACAGGAAGAACATACTACATTTGTGTGCACTTACCATAATTGTAGATGTTGGAATGTATTCACGGTTGCAGTCCTCTTTCCTCCCTAATTTCCCTCATGCCCCATGTGATATTGGCATTTATTCTCCTCTCTGGTTCCAGTTCCAGGTTGTTACATCCTCCTCTGTACATATTATGGAGTTTCAGAGTTTAGGACCTTGACCATAGGGACCTGTTAGGGAGATCCTATCTATTGGGGGCAAGAAAGTACTGAGGTTATGGCTCCAGTTGTGACTCCCTTTATATCTGAACAACGTGACATCAGTCAGGACATCTGCTAGCCTCAGGATGAGGATAAGAAGAAAATTATCTGGTAATCAGGTCAGACAAGGGCTTCCATGGCAAGAAATCCCATCAGTTATGACTGCAACAGTGAATATACTCAACATATACATTTATGGTAAGTGTACACTAATGTATTTTCCACCACCATACAACCTTCAACACTTACCTTTATGCCATAAATAAAACCTACTCCTAATAGCTAAATCAAACAACTCTGCTGGTGACTGTCTATTCATCCTACATTGATTTAATCTGGAACTCCATTCCTCTTGCCCTTAAACAAATACCTCAGGTGAAATCTTTGAAGTTTCATTTAAAACACCATGTAATGAAAACATGGCTGTGTTCCAGGTCAGGTTCTGTGTAAGCAAAAATTCCTATCCATCCACACTGTGTACTCTAAGCTATGCTGTTCTTCACATTATTTAAGGACACTGTATTGATACATTATATATAGATGTAAGCAATGTGCCTCTGTCATCCTTTCTCCCTGAACCATTTACTTTCCTGTCCCCTTTTCTTACCATGCCCAACTTTTCTACTCACACCCTCCACTTCCTTTTTACATCCTACTACTCCCCTTAAATAACAGGCTTTTTACACCCTGCTACTCCCCTTAAACATCAGGCTTTTTACATCCTGCTACTCCCCTTAAACATCAGGCTTTTTACATCCTGCTACTCCCCTTGAACATCAAGCCTTTTACACCCTGCTACTCCCCTTGAACATCAAGCCTTTTACACCCTGCTACTCCCCTTGAACATCAGGCTCACTACCTTCAGTTTCACTCCTGTCTTCTTTCATCCACTTTCATACCTCACCCCATTTGTATCTTCTTCTGTACAGCCACAAAGCATACATTGGTACTTTGCAGCCTCTTTTCACGACAATAATCCTATATCTTCTTACTCAACATTCCCCTCACAAAGCTTATTTAGTAATCATCTATTTCAGTCTCTGCCCATCCAATGCATGATCCGACCACTCCCTATGCTAGCATCTTCACCTATTTTCCTGGTGTTGCCTCTCAGACTTGTCTTTTTTACCTAGCTCATTTTGCACACTGCTGTATAACTATTGCTTCCATCAGAACATTACTTAAATACCTTTTTCCTTTAACCTCACTTTTTAAATGAATGCTGTCAAATTACTTTCTCTTTTCTTTCCTTCAACTTTTTGATCTGAACTGTTGTTACACTCCTGTATTAGATAACTTACAAAAATGTTTTGTCTGATAAAGCAAAAGAAAAAAAACCAAAAGCAGTGTGTGTATTCCAGCAGCAAACCCACACAAATTCTCAAGTAAAACCACAGCTGGTAACAAGCAGGAAGGCAAGGCTCAGTAGTTGTAAAATCCACAGAATTTATTAAAGGTTAGTGCTTTCGCAGTGTTCACCACCACTTCATCAGACCATCTGATGAAGCGGTGGTGAACACCGTGAACGAGCTAACTGCCTGTTACCAGCTATGGTTTTACTTGAAAATTTTTTATCTATTGATATGTACTGTTAATTTTGTAAAACAATGTTTTTGTCGTACTATATGTTCCATTTGCATTCATTCTGTTAACTTGTTTAAAGTCATTGTAATTTTTATTATTGTATCTTTTGTACCCGCGGTGGTGGTGCTGCGGTAGCGTTGTCACCTCACAGTAAGACGCTGTCCGGTTTGATTCTCAGCTAGAGCGTCTTCTGCGTGGAGACATGCGTGAATGGGCGTACCTTCGTTGAAGGTTGTGCGTCAAGCCTGGCAAGCCGGTACGTAAAAATTAACTGCTAATCATTAGCGGACCGGAGTTCTGCTGTGGCGACCCCTAACAGGGAAAAACCAAAAGACACAAACTTATTGTACCTTTTGTATATATATATTATACTTGGAGTTTTTTGTCTTGGGTCTCCACTGGGAAGGAGGAACTTATGCCCAGATAGACAATCCCGGTAAACACATGCTAATATATATATATATATATATATATATATATATATATATATATATATATATAATATATGATACCTATTTACCTAAATATTACACATCTGTATATGTCAATTCAGATTCATAATCATCAAGAGCTGACGCATCAGAAAAACTACATAGATTCGGCTATATTGAGACATAGTGTAATAAAACCCTAAACTGCATCCTGGAGGACCCTGGTTCTTGGACATCTGAGGAAGAGCAAGGAAAGAATAGATATGCCCATCTTAAGGGGCATGGACACTCCTCACATTGGATAAATAGTGGAGGTGAGGATGTGCATGAAGGATATTTTCCTAATTGGAAATAAGCAGAGGACATTGGCTGAGTTGCCAAGGATAATGGCTGAAATGCTGCAAATCACCATTGCATGTCCACTCAATTCACAATGCATGCATCTGCGGGAGGGGTAATGGAAAACTGGGGCCTAAAGTAAAACCCATATGGCAGAAGCAATATGACACTACACTGGTATGTCTTGATCTCCTCGCTAATGTGGATCATGGGTCAGAGAGGTATAAGGTAAGTTGCGTATTGTAGTGCAGAACAAAACAAATCCACTCACATTCCAGAGAATTATTTAAAAAAGTGTTCTGAGCAATGGAAGCATAGGTGGGTCTCCCTGTGCTGGTACCATGATCCATCACCCACACCCTCGGCTCTTCAGGTGAACAGCAGAAAAAGCACTTTACTGTGTCTAGTGATGAGCTATTACAGATCACATATCCCCACCCAAGCTCTTTCATTGAAGAGCTAAAAAAAACACTTTACTGTATCCATATTAAGCCATTGGCTTATTACAGATCTACACCCCCCTCAAGCTCTTCCATTGAAAAGCAAAACAAAAAAAAAATGGATGTTCTTCAAAGCATGCCCCCTACCCTGCTCAACCATTCAGTTCTCATTTCTGTGCCCTGCCGTGACCCCCGCTTTATTAAAATAAATAAATAAAAAATTTCTTATAAACTATAGCAAACTGCTTGTTGCAAATGTAGCAAGTAACTGCTACAATTTATACCTGTAATTCTTTCTAACTTTTAAACAGTAGCAAACTATTTGCTACAATATAGCAAACAGTTGCTACAGTTTAGACCACACAGGGAGCACTGCAGTGCTCAGGTTTGACCACAAATGCAAAACTAGCTTTTAAAAGTTGGTATTGTATTAATGAAAGAGAAATTAAGGTCAGCTGATGGTTGCACTCCCAACACTTTGCACCTGGGGCAGTTGCTCGCTTGCCCTACTTTAGGTAAGCTACTGCTCAGCTACATGCCCATACCACTTCAACTAATTATATCCTAATTCTGGGATTGTGCAATGGTGCAGTTAAGGGAGAATTCATTCCCTTACTGTCCTCTCCTTCAATCGTACAGAAGGAAACTCAGTATAAAACTGTCCCAGACTCCCTCAAAACAGAAGATGTACCCACACAATCCATAGCTCTAAGCTCCCTAGTCTCATAACAGTATACCAACTCTACCTCTTCAATGTTTGCACTGTTATTTACAGATACACCTAAAAACACTACTATTGCTATTGCACAGCTGATTGAGTAAGTAACATTACTGTTGATTAGATTAACTAAAAGTGAACTCTTATGTATAACATTGAGGGTTATAGTGGATTATGATGAGTTCTTCAGTGATAACCAGCTACTCCAGAACAACTGTTACCCCATAATATCCTAAAAAACACAGATAGTCATAGCTTCAAACAACTCCTAAAGGAATACCTTACTCAACAATGTCTATGCTCTTGTAATACTCCTGGTAGTTTCTCATGCCATTAATTAAATCTTTCTTTCCTGCTATCTTCTCCTTGTCTCACTTCTACCAAATAAAAATAACACAATTGTTTATTATAGTTATATATCTAATGAGTTTCATATTACTGTCTGTAGTAAGGCTTAAGGCATGTTCATAGGTTGGTACTAGGCTATCAGCCCTAGGGCCTATACAAGCCTAACCATAACAATTCCCTGGCTATTTCTTCCCACAGTATTTACTTCTCTGAACCCCTGTCTAGCGGGGTGACTTGCATGATCCCCGGGTGAATTTCCTATTTCCTATCTCCCATACAATCATCAAGGTTCTTCTGGATCAGGACCCTATCCCTACAGCATGTTTTGTTCATTGTGATGACAAGGTTTAGATCCCTGGACCGTGTGTCTCTGAGGGATTGGGATTTCTTTAAGTGTAGCATGTCCAACAGCTCTGAGTTTGACATGGCTTGTACATTATGCAGAGATTGCCTCTGAGCAGACGATATACGACAAGAGTATAGTTGGAGTTTTTTTAGATGGTCAGCATAGGGCATCTGCTTTAGGCCTGTGATTCTTTTAGTGAGGTATATCTGCGGCCTTTCCAGTTGTTGCAGATGTCTTGAGAGGTACATACCAAAAAGGGCATTGTATTCTATAGTGGGTCTAATGAGGGATGAGTACAGTAGGGCAATGACCTTTTTTCTGGATGAAAAG
>NC_056751.1:643303631-643306131 GCF_019279795.1 Protopterus annectens | reverse complement strand
TTTGTAGCAAATTCTTCTGTGTAAGCTGTAGTAGCTGATTCATAGCATTTATAAGTGTTTGCTGTACCTGTTTCTGCCTGTTTTGTGAAAAAAAGAAAAAAAGAAAAAATATCTCTTGTTTTTCCTGCTTTACTAGTTTAGTCCAGTTTCAGAGTTGCTGATTCCTGGGCTTTGGTTGTAGTTCCTGTGTACTGTTTCCTTGCCTTATTTGGGGGAAGGAAAGCTACCTTGCTTTCCTGCTTTACTAGTTTAGTCCAGTTTCAGAGTTGCTGATTCCTGGGCTTTGGTTGTAGTTCCTGTGTACTGTTTCCTTGCCTTATTTGGGGGAAGGAAGCTTGCTTACCAGTGGGAGTGGGAAGCATTGAGCTGCTGCTTTGTCCAGTTTTGTGAGGTTTCAGCCAGTAACTAGTAGTTTATTGGTCGTTTTGGGCCAGTTTCTAGCTTTTCAGCCCCTGGTATAAAGCAGCTAAACAGCGTTAAGCGCGATTTAAGCGATTTAGCGGAGCTGCCACTGTTGCACACTAGGGCAGTGCGGTTAAGCAGGTTTAAACTATTCGGGCTACCTAAAGTCCACTCTTCAAATTTTCCTTAAAACTACCTTCCATGAACTATACTACTGATCAAATCAGCGTATCCTATAACTAAAAGATCAACTCTACTTGACTCCAAGTAGACTATTCTCTATCTATTAAACCTAGCACTTGCTCCTACAGTACTTATTACCTTGATACGGCACTCTTGTCATAGATAGTACCCCAAAAGGCAACCCCATTTCTCGGTCACCCGTCCACGGAATCTTTTTTAAAGTTTTTAGATCTACCCTTCTAGCATGTCGAGGGATCAGTTGCTAGTGTCCTCTCCTGCTCAGCTGGTGAACCTGGGAATATTGAGGCAATGTTTCCAATTGCCTCATGTACCTGACAGACAACCCTTTCCTCCTCCCACAAAACACAAATACATGCGAGAGATGCAACTATATCGGCCAAACTGGAGGCTGAGCTCTCTCAACATAGGACTGGCAAGACCAGTCAGGAGAAAGGTTACCACACACTATAGACTCACATGAGACCCAGTCTCATAGTACCATTACAACCTCAAATCATACACATAAACACACAAGACATACTTTCGGATACGGGGCTCTGATCAAAAATCTACCAAAACAGCAGAGGCCACCAAAGCAGACACCCAAACAACCACCACCTCAGAACACAACACCGCAACACATAGACCTCACAGTCAGGTGTCAAACAGTCACAGCCCTTAAGGCCAAACACAATGCCAGACACACTAGTCATTGGTGACTCCATAGTCAGACACACTGATGTCCAGCTCACCAGACTGAGTAAGGAGAAGGTCACAGTAAGCTGCCTGTCGGGCGCTAGAATCCGCCACATAACGCAAGCACTCAGGTCTCTCAACAGCAGGTACAAATATGACTCAGTCATTGTCCACGCTGGTGTAAGCGACCTGAGACGCATTACCTTGGACTACATGAAAAGAGACATTGAGGAGCTCTCTGATTATGCCCCAGGCAGGTATGACCCTGACCTTGAGCAGTATCCTACCTTCACCAAGAATGATGCCACAATACAGAGATAAGATGATCAGCTTTAACAATTGGCTTAAACACTGGTGTCATTCAAAGGGGATCAGTATCTGTCTGCCTGGGATGACATGCTGGACAAGCCACGCTGCCCAGGGGCGGCTTGCACCTGTCACCCTGGGATTCGGATATTGGCAAGGCTCTTGCCACCCCATAGTGCCTTTTTTAGGCAAGGCTCAAATTCTAAACCTACCACCCTAGAACACAAAAAGGAAAAAACTAAGGGTAATGCTGCTCAATGCCAGAAGTCTAAATCTCAAAATGCACTTTTCGAGGCCCTTCTCAGTATGGAGAACATCGATGTCTGTGCTGTGACAGAAACCTGGTTCAAGGCTCCTGAGAGCACCCCAAGCGCTATCAGGTTTTACCTCATATCATGCGTTCCGGCCCCAAAATCCGGACAATACCAAGAAAGGAGGGGTATCCATATTCATCAAGGACACCCACACCTCAAGACTGGTGGCAGCGCCGCGATGCATTGGAGACCATCCAGGTGCAATTAACCATAGGCAAGACTGCTCTGCAAATTGTAGCATGTTACAGGCCACCCTCACAAACTCAGGAAACTCACATGGCCTTCCTGAAAACACTAGAGGGATAAATGTATCACCAAACACCATCATACTAGGTGACTTCAATTACCCTAATATAGACTGGGAACACTACTCAAGCCCAAACACCCTAGCCCAAAAGTTCCTGGAATTCATAAACTCAAATGCCATGGAACAACTAGTCACCATCCCACAAGAGGAGATAACATACTTGATCTCATCATCACGAACATGGGAGCACAATGTTCAACACCGAAAGTATACCCTCACTGGTGAGATCAGATCACAAACTAATCTCACTGGAGGTCCTCATCCACCCCACCTGAAATAAAAAGACCACAGT
>NC_056751.1:643288631-643291131 GCF_019279795.1 Protopterus annectens | reverse complement strand
AAGTTTCTTCAGTTTAGTTTTAGTTGGGTTATTTAGATCATATATATATATATATATATATATATATATATATATATATATATATATATATATATGTATATATATATATTTTGTCTTGCCACTCTGGTCTCGTGAGTCTTCAAATAACCCGCCCCAGACAAGATGAGTGCAAAAAAGAAAGAGCTATTCTGTCAAGTACAAGAATGGAATCATTGAGGACTTCCAGTGAAATAATCTGATGGCTTTCTGCAAAGAGAAGAAGTTAGATTTCCGAATGGTATCAAAATGGCATGCAGCGTATGACAACTTCAGTCACCAGGTCGACGAGGGAAATGCTAATTAGTGCATGTGTGGATCAGGTCAACAACCTTTATTTTCTGAGCTGGATGACATCATCTGTGAATGAATTGCTAACAGGAGAGCAAAGGCTTTGGTTGTGCGCCGGGCTGATATTCAAGCATTTGCCGTTGCAATGGCACCACAGTTATAAATATCCCCAGAAGAATTCAAAGCATCACAACATTGGCGGGATGGCTTCCTTCAGTGATATGAACTGTCTCTAAGAAGATCAACAACACTGTTCAAGTTGGAAGATACTGAAGTTATTAAACATGCATTGGCTTACAAGTCCTTTGTTGATGGCATCGACTTTTCTAAATACCAACTCTCCAACATGATTGCTATGGAGGAAACTGCAGTATTTATGGGCCAAGGACATAAAACAACAATTGATTAGAGGTCTTGCCTCATCAGTCTACATTCTCTCCACTGGTTACGAGAGTGCACGTTACCTGTATTTTGGCAGTTCATCTAGATGGAAAGAAAACCCCACCCCTAATCATTAGCAAGGGCAAGAAAGATAAGATTGAACATATTTCAGGCATTTACATTCTTGAAACCAAAAAAGCTTTGTGCACACAAGTAATTATAAGGATGTGGGTCGATGTAATGCTGCCACTTGTTTTGCGAAGTGGTGAAACAGGTCTGCTAGTCTGAGATTCAGCCAGCACTCAACGTGCTAAAGTCATGAAGAAATTCCTTGCATGGAGAAGAATAGATCAAATAATGATTCCTGCAGACTCTTGATATTGCAATAAACAAGCCATTCAAGTACCATTTGCACATGTAACTCAATGACTACATTGAAAATAGAATGGAGAGAAATCAGCATGGAAAACTTTGTGACACCTAGCCTGCAAGAGGTCGTGACTTGGATGAAAAATTAATGGGATAAAATCACTGACAGCTGTGTTGCCAATGAACTATAAGCAGGCTACTTGGATAAGCAGTGTTCATTTAAGGAGCGCTCTATTGCTAGGCATGACAGATTGGGGCCAATGATTCTACAGGAAATGGAGTCGCAAGAAATTCAGGCCGGAATTCGGGGGTTGGAGACTTATGACAGTGTTCCAGAGGAAGATGACATGACTGTATTTGAATAACTTTTCTGTTATCGGGGCAACAGACTGGATTGCTTCTGCTTTCAGTTTTATTCCCCTCGTCCAATACAGATGTATTGAGATTTTTCTGCTCTTTCTGTTGAGCATAAAATATTGCACTGTGAAAGCCAAGGTGTAGATTTTCTGAAGTTGAAATGTCTGTTGCACTGTTTATGTAGAATTCTCACACAATTGTTAACGCATTACTTAGAACTGTTGCCAAATAACAGAAAAGTACCAAATAAATGTCAATTTGTGTACATGAATAAATATCGATTTGTGTACATGAATAAATGTTGATTTTTGTATATGAATAAATGTAGATTGTTGTGTGGGGGGGTAAGTAAGGCATCCCCTGATAAAAAGCCCTAATGCATATTTCGACAGGGGAAAGAGTATAAGGCCTGGTCTTATTTTCAGGGAAATACAGTATATAAATATATATATATATATATATATATATATATATATATAAAACATCAAGACATATTAAAAGATTCACAGCAGATGCTTTACTTTTTCATGCACAGACACCAAAATAGAAACACATAGACACACTCACGCACACATGTACACACAAAATGAGTAAGCAGTAACACATAACAATGTAGGTTGTACAACAGTAATGCTCTTTATAAACATTTAAATAGTTGTCCTTACAGTTTTGACATGAAATATAAAAGTGGTGTTATTGACAAAGCTGACATTTCTTACAGAGGGAGGAATGGGGAAACTTTCTTGGAGTACAAAGAATTGATGTGGCAGCTCTGTTTAAATTCTACAGCAAGGCGAGGGCTGAATGCACAGATTTTGATCAACAGTTTCTAAAAGCTGAGGTCTGCTAAGTGTCTGTGTGTCTGTGTGTGTGTGTGTGTGTGTGTGTGTGTGTGTGTGTGTGTGTGTGTGTGTGTGTGTGTGTGTGTGTGTGTGTGTGTGTGTGTGTGTGTGTGTGTGCATGTGTGCGTGTGTGTATGTGTGTGTATGTGTGTGTATATATTTGAGATAATTAGCATATTTCTTTTTTTAAGTAACTGGGTGTTATACATAGCCCTGTTAATGTC
>NC_056751.1:643198631-643283631 GCF_019279795.1 Protopterus annectens | reverse complement strand
AATTTGGGCAGTTCTTTGATAAGAATGCCATGTCTAACCATATCGAAGGCCTTTGAGAGGTCAAGAAAAGTGGCAGAAACAAATTTACCAGCATTTCTATGAGAGTTTACTCTATTGGAGAAGGACAATAAGGCAGTGGTGGTACTATGGAAGTGTCGGAAGCCATGCTGTGTGTTTGATAACAGCTTGTGTGTGTGCGCAAGTAGTGAATCATTTGTAAATGTATGCACTTTTCAAGGATTTTTGCTAGAGGGGATAGAATTGCTATAGGTTGGTAGTTTGTAAGCTCTGTGGAGTTGCCTTCTTTATGTAGGGGGATTAATTGAGATATTTTCCATATCTCTGGGACGATGGCTTCTAAGAGACATCTGTTAATTAGAATAGCTATAGTGTAGGCCACTCCATTGGCAGTAGTTTGTAAGAATTCTCCTGGTAATTTGTCAGCAGCCAGAGTAGTGGGCTTATGTTTTTTGAGGCACTTTTTTAGCCTATCTGTAGAGACTGACTGGAGTTTGAAGGAGCTATTCCTTATGGGAGTAGTGATGGGTTCAGAGGAAGGGTGTGTGTGTGTTGATTTTTCTGTTGGTTGGCTAGGGTCAGTATTGTTTCAGTAAAGAATCAATTAAATTGAGTGAGAATGCTGTCAAGAGTTATTTACTAAGGTGGGAGGCGGGGTACCAGTTTTGCCTTGTAGTAGTAACTTGTTAATGTCATGGTTATTTTGATGCTTGATTTGAAGATTGGAGTAATAATTAATTTTGTCAAGTTTTACTTGTTTCTTAGCTTTATTTCTAAGCTCCTGATATTTTTGTTTTGCAGCTGGGGACTTAGCAGTTTTCCAGTGATCCTATGCTTTATCTCTAGCTTTGAGGGGGGCTTTGGTTTCTCTGGTAAGCCATGGAGTGGTTTTAGATCTGGCTCTTATGGTTCTAGGAGGGGCGTTAATATCTAATACATTTAAGGTGTTATTAAAGTAAGTAACTGGCTCATTTAATTTCAGGTGTGCCCAATTGCAATGTTTTAGTTCTACTGTGAAATTTATGGGGTTAAAGTTCTGTTTCTTTCTAATAAAATGATAGACTGTACCTTTGGGATTAAGGTTGCGTTGTCATAGAAGGAAGGTTGGCAGATCGTTGCTTAGACCATCAGGGATGCAACCTGCAAGACAGGGGTGACTAGGTTTATTAGTTAGAATCCAGTCAAGGATTGATTCCCTGTTAGTTGTCTTGTCAATTCTTATTGGAGTTTGGATGGCTTGGATAAAGCCATGCAGATTAATATGATTTGTTGGGCTGGAAGAGTTACAGGATAGCCAGTCTATATTAAAATCACCCAGAATGATGGTTTCATTTTGAAGAGATAAACAGGACCAATGGAGCAGATTTTCTAGAGTGGGTATATTGTTGCTGGGAGGTATATAGCATCCAATTATGTTAATTTAGTTTTTTGGAGTTGAGTTGCAGTTGGGTGAACAATATTTCTGCATTGTCAACAGAGATATATTGTATACTTAGTATTTGCACTGTGAGATGGTTCTTAAATAATATAGCAATGCCACCACTGTTTTTGTCCTTTCTGTCATTCTTTGGTGTGTTGTATCCTGGTGGAATAATTTCATTGTTGATGATATGTGACTTTAGCCAAGTCTCCATTATAACCACTATGTCTGGCAGGTATAGAGAAAGACAGGCATGCAGGTCATGGATTTTGTTTGGGATACTTCTACAGTTTATATTTAGAAACAGTAGGTCAGTAGTTTTCCTAGGAAGTTGATTTAGACTATTTGGGGAGAAGGGGAATTTGCAGGGGGCGTAGGTTTGTAGTAGTTGTTGGTCCAGGGTTGGGATGAATATCCAGTAAGTCCAAAACAAATGGAAACTGTGCACCAACTGTAAAAACCTCGCTTTATTGTAATCGCCCACAGATAATCCACATAAACGCTTTATCAAAAATGTGCGTTTTCGTCCACATCTATAGTGAGACTTCATCAGACAAATTGTTCAAGTCAAATTGCTCATTAAGTACTCTAATTAAAATTAAAACAACCTATAGTATTCTTTGCATCTTGTCTAAACCAAAAAACAGAAAGGCTCATTATATGCAAAACTCTGTAAATACTTGATATAGCATTAAATCATGTTAAAACATTGTTAAAACTTTAAACATTTTTAAATCAGTTGTATTTCCATTTGTGTATGCATATATTCATATTTCGTTGTAAAATAAATTAAATACAATAAATAATCCTAGTTTAAAAATGTATATGTATCAAAGTTTTATTTTTTCATTAAAAAACTCGATCTGTTTGTGTTTAAATAACACCATCTACTGTTCATTTAAAATCATTGCAAGTGTAAGCTATATTTTAGCTGCTCTCAGTTTTAATACTGAGGATAGCGAAATATGTTCATTTAGTCCAGGGAACCTGGTGGCTTCTACTAGTATTTGCCACCATAATTCTTTGAACTCAAGCCATTCTTCCCAGAGACCACCTCTCATCTCTTTCTTGACCTGCTCTAGCACAAAGAAGAAAAATCTTGAATCTTTACATATTCTTGTGTGCTTATATAGGGCATTTGTTTCTTTATTCTTAAGTATCTCATATGTGTGTTTATATATTCTTTTTTTCAGCACTCTTTCTGTCTTGCCGACATAGAATGAGTTACATTGTGAACACATAGCCATATATACCACTCCCTGGGATTCACAGTTATGATGTCCTGTACTGTGAATATTAATGTCCCTAGCTTCTAAATAAATCTCGCTTTTATTGAGAACATATTGACACTGATTGCAGTGTCCACATTGGTAAGTTCCATTAATAGTATTTGTTATAACAGCCTTATTAGAAATGTTATTGCTACCATTAATCTTGTTATTTTCTAATAGCTTTTTAATGCTCCTTGCATTCTTATATGAATATCCCCAAAGCAAGATAATTTAGAGGCAATATAGAGAATGGACTGCAGGAGTTATTTGATTTATCTGTTGGATTTTAGGGAGGGTTGATGATATTTGTGGTGAGGTAGTATATTAAAGCATGAGTAGTCGGTGAGTGATAGGGTAAGGATAGAAGAAGAGATAGAGAAGTAAGAGAGAATGTACTTATGATGAGAGGCAGCAGTACCTGCATAAGGTGGCACTCATACAATGAAAATTAATGATAGGTATACTGTCTCTGCCTACCTGTATTAATTTTTATCTCTCTACCCATGGTATTTTTGTCTCTCGCTCTTTTCCTGAATTACTTGCTCATAACTAATCTCCCTCCTTTCTGTTTTTATAGTTTTAGTGGATTTTTCCCTGCAGTTTTCTCCTGGCCACAGTACAGGCAACACAGGTTTGAGGACCTTAACAGATACCCTGCAACTCTATCTGTCGGGAAGCCACCATTTTAAGCTTAAAATAATACCACTGAAGTATGTGTCCCAGTTAATAACTACTACATAAGCTAATCTTTTAATTAATGCTAGACTTTATAAGCACAACAAGAATTTACAGTGTTTTTTCTTTTTTTTTTTGGTAGTCATCATGAAAAGCAGACGCCAGCAGCTCCTATCCTTTCTCTTTGGTTACCCACTATCCTCATACTGTTTCTGTGTATATTCTCCTGTTCTGCACTTTACCCTTCCCTGAATTAATTTCTAGCCTCACTCATAATTGCCTTTCCTAGTGCACCTGCCCTATTTTACTGTCTTCAGACTCTTACATATTAATTTTTTCTATGTTTTGCCCTGCTTTTAGCTGCTAATAATACCTCTCTCTCCCCCTCCAAAGCCCCTCTCTATTGTAGCTTATTTTAACCATACAGCACTGGGTTTGCTTCAAGTAAGTCTACTTGTGTAGCTTGAGGCCAGTGTCCTTTTTTAAGCTTACTTCTGTTCATATTTTATTTATTTTTATTTTATTTCTGGTGACTATACCTTTTAGAAACTGTATATCCTTGTCTCTCAAGCTAGTTTTTCACTATCTTTTTCTGATTGTTTCTATAAGTTCATCTTGACCCAGGGTGCTAGCCCCGCTCCATTCGCCCTCGCTACACTCGGGCTCACTTTGCTCCTCTACCCTACCCCCATTCCCACCCACCCCATTACAATTACCATTATACCTAACTGTCCCTCCCCTTCCTGTCCCACTAGCCACTACAATTCCACTTCCTGACTATTGCCACAATCACCTTACTAATCTGTCAATCTTGTCAACACCACTTACTCTATACCACTGTCTCTCTACCTACTCTATCTGACCATATTTTATTCCAACATGTATTATTTTCTAATATCTTCTACACTACTCCTTATTCTCTCTATCTCCACCTCTAACAACTCCAATCTCTCTGACCCACTCCTATGTTCACCAACTACTGACTCATACAACATATGCCCAACTACTTCATCTTTTACTATCTCCTCTAATCTCTTTACTACCTCTGCCTCAAGTCTATATAAACTATCCATAATACAGGTGTTTAAACCTTCCCACAAAGCTAAGTCAAAACTATAAAAACTCCATCAAGCATCTACTACACACTCTCTCCTCACTAAAAACCTACTTTTCTCTGGAGATATCCATCCCAACCCTGGCCCCTATTCTCTCCCCAAAACTACCTCTACACTGCCCCCATCTTACTCCTCTAACAGTCACCAACCTCCGTCACAACTATCATCTCCATCCAAATACTTAACTATCTACTAATTGAATGTTCAGTGTCTAGCAAATAAAGTCACTGAGCTGCACTCATAGATAGCTCTCAATACACCTCACATCCTCTCCCTATCTGAAACCTGGCGCAAGCCACAAATCTCAAATAGTGAAATACTCCCACCAGGTTATAATATCTTCCGATCTGATAGACCTGTAAAAAAAGGTGGTGGCGTGGCAATCCTCTACTCAAACATTCTTAACCTCTCACCATACCCTTCCCCAATTCCTGACTTCCTCCCAGCTGAAATCATCATCCTTAACTGCCATCTGAATCCCCACAAAAAACTTGCAATTGCCTCTATCTACCTTCCTCCTGGTAACAATCTTCCCATTCTTGAAAACATCGTATATTGGTTCTCCCACAACATACCATGAGACACTTATCCTTGGTGATGTCAACATTGATTGGTCCAAACTCACATCTGATTCCCCCCAACTCAGTATCCACCTACACGGCTTCCACCAACTTATAACATCTCCCACTCATTTCCATAAAAATCCCACTTCCAGCTCCATCATAGACTGGATCCCTACCAATTCCCCCCACCAATACCACAATCCCACCACCTTATCTAACTCCCTTAGTGATCATCTCCCTACCACCATCTTAAGACATTACTCCCATATTCCTAAACCCCACCTTATCAAAGACTGTCGAAAACTATTGACTTTCAATTCACCCCGACTTAACACCATTCTCCACAACATAGATTGGTCCATCCTAAAACACCTCCCCCTAAACGATGCTGTAAGCACTTTCAATAGCATCTTCATGAATACTGCTCCCTCTAGGAAGATCAGAGTAAAAATCAAGCCATGCTCCCTGGCTCTTCAAAGAGACTAGGTCCCTTATGAAACAAAGAGATCATGCTTGGAAAACCTGGACTAAAACTCAACAACCACTTTTTCTTCAAAAGTACAGAAAACTGAGGAACCTTGCAAAAAAACATACAACTAATGACAAAAAGTTATACTATAGCTCTGCTCAGCTTAAAAAATCCAATCCTCGAAAATGTTGGTCAACTCTCAACAACATCCTCTATCCTGGAAGGCCCTCTATTCCCCATACCCTAACTCTTCCTCTCAGGAAACAGCTACCCTCCTGAATAAACACTTTATCTCTTCCATCCAAAATCTGGTAACCTCTAAGCCAAACTCTAATTCGACACCCACTTCTCCAAGTCCCACTAACACAACTTTGTTTTCTTTTGAGCCAGTTCCCATTACTTCTGGTTGGTTACATTACTACTCAAGCTAAAACCTTGCTCTCCTTCCACTGGCAATCTATCTCCTACATTCCTCAAACTTGCTGCTGACTCATTTGCCTATCCTGTATCTGTACTAATTAATCGATCTATTCTGGAATCAACTGTCCCCACCCTTTGGAAATCTTTCTTCACTATCCCTCTTCATAAAGGTGGAAACTCCACTGACCCCTCAAACTACCGACCCATTGCCATTCTTTCCCCCCTCTCCAAGATATTAGAAAAATGTATTCACTCACAGCTTCTCAATCACCTCCTCACACACCACTTACTTACCCCTACCCAACATGGATTTCGTCCTCACCACAGCACCACCACTGCCCTCCTCTCCTTCACTCATATCATTGCAGAGGCCCTAGACAACAATAAACTCATTTCCTGTCTCTTCCTAGATCTCTCCAAAGCTTTGATACTGTCTCTCATCCTCTACTACTATTCAAACTTGCAAATCTCCACCTATCCCCCTCCACACTTGCCTGGTTTAATAGTTACCTATCTGGCAGAGAACAATCTGTCAAATGGCTCTCATCCTCCTCACCTTTCCTTCCCATCTCCACTGGTGTTCCCCAAGGCTCCATCTTGGGATCCCTTTTGTTTAACATCTTCACCAATGATCTTTACACCTCATGCAGAGAATCCTCCCTTATTCAGTATGCCGACTACTCCACACTTATATCCATCTCAAATAATATTCCTGAACTACACTCCCTGACCCAACAGGCCCTACTATCCACTGAACAATGGCTCTCTCACAACCTATTGATCCTAAATCCCAAAAACACCAAACTCCTACTTTTCCTTCCCCATTGTCTTTCTCATCACAAAACCTCCTTTTTAATTACATATGCCAACAATACAAACATCCAACCTGATACCCACACAAAACTCCTAGGGGTCATTATCGATGACGAACTTCAGGTTCAACCTACACATACTCCAAAGTATAAAAAAAACAAACCAGAAACTAGGTCTGCTATATCAGAACAAAAAATTCCTAGCCCTTGTATCTAGACTTACCCTGGGCCAGGCACTCCTCCCCTCCCTCTTATACGCCGCCCCAGTTCTTACCAATATCCAGGTCTCCACTCTAAACAAACTGCAACAGACTTACCATAAAATAGCCAGATTCATTACTAACTCCCCATACAACTCACACCACTGCATTTCTTTAAATTATCTTCAATGGCTTGAACTTCCCCAGTTTTTGCTGTCTTATCAATTTCATATGCTACACTCTATTCTTTATAAACCCTCCTTCTGTCCATCTCTATCTTCCTTAGTCTTCATCTACATCCCATCCCGGACCCTCCGTACTTCTAACCAACAATTACTTGATATCTACCACCCAAAAAGGTCAGTAGGCAAACTACTCTACAAACACTCCCTTGCCCATTCTTGGAACAAACTTCCCTTTGACTTACTTTCAATCTCCCACACCTCACACTTTAAAAATGAACTAAAAGCTTTTTTTCTCAATTCCAGAACATGCCTTTGCCATGACCCTACCTAGTCTTCCTTCCTTATCCTCAAAAGGACCATACTTAGTACTTCATTACACCTCTCTCTCCAATGTGTCTACTATGCATTTGCACAATTTTATACAAACAAAAAATGGTTATTGTTGACCTGTTGAACTATATCAATGTAAAATTGTTACTTAGCTTCTTTTTAATGCAACTTTAACTTTATGCATGTAACCCAACATATGTGTGAATCATTTTGCTATGACTGCTATTATATCAATATTGTTTAAAATTGTACTTGTTTTAAAATGTATAACTGGATCTTTTCTCCTTTGGTCTCCACTGAAAATGGGCCACAAGCCTAGTTGGACAAACCCGGTTAACAAATATCAATAAATAAATAAAATATATTATCTGTAGGTGGTAAGGTAAAACTGCGGTGGTGGTGCTGCGGTAGCGTTGTCGCCTCACAGTTAGACGTTGCCTGTTCGATTCTCAGAGCGTCTTCTGTGTGGTGACATGCATGAACGGGCATTCCTTTGTTGAAGGTTGTGTGTTAGGCCTGGCAAGCCAGCACGTAAAACTCTACTGCCAGTCATTAGCAGACCGGAGTTCCCCTGTGGCGACCCCTAACTTGGAAAAGCCGAAAGACACAAACAAATCTGTAGGTGGTAAGGTGGGTATGGTAAGAGGTGAGGAGAGAAAGTGTTAGTACAATTATGGAAGTAATATGTACTAGTAACATGTTAATAAGATGACTGGATTGTAGTCTTTGTGCAGGGTAGTGTTTGGGGTATCACTGATAGGAATAGTAGTAAAGTGGAGTTAATTAAGGGAGGGGCTTAGAGGAGAGTTGGATGATATGGCTAGATGTACGTGATTCAGTAATGAGGTGGGAGGTGTGGTAATGTGTAAAGATAAATGTAGATGTATTGGGGTGGGTGGGAATTGGGGGTAGGGTAGGGGGAAAACAGAGCTGGGCTACCCCGGCTGGCTAGATGAGCAAAGAGAGGAATGCACACAAAAAACAATCAGTGGAGAAGGTAGGTTTGTAGAGAAGTGTTAGGATAGTTAGAAGATATGGGCAGAGAAGGTGAGGAGAGCTTAGGGGTGGTAGTAACTATAAGTAGTGAAAGAGTTTTAATAGAAAAGCTAGTAAGATTATTATGAGAAAGAGAGATGTAAGGCAGGTTCTGGTTGGTTACCAACTACAGCGCTAATGGCAGGTAAGAAATACAAGATTAATTTGCAGGCACAAGGTATAGTTAGAGTGAGTGAATGAGACCTGTGGTTATCCTTTGAAGTAGATGCCTGCTTTTAACGAGTGAAGTGGTGGGGAACCATAAAGTGGGCTGCTGATTGATTCATTGATGTATAGATACATGATTCATTGATGTGTAGATACACACACACACACACACACACACACACACACACACACACACACACACACACACACACACACACACATCAAACATTTTGTCCCCTTATCTAACCCTTATTCTAACCCAAACACCACTTACCAGCATGGAAACATAACTTACATACCACAAAAGCATTTGACATTCTGGTGTTTGCTGTCTCCATAATTTAAAGTATATTCTCTTCACAAAACATGTATTCAACAAAGAATAGTTAATATATATAAATAGGAATTTATATAGATATGTGTGTGTGCAAATATATTCTTTATATATGTATGAGTGTACATAATTTTATCTACATTAGAAACACATGAATGCTTAAAGTCACCTTTGTTAAGCAAGCAACATTGCCTGACAGGGTGTGTGTTAATGTGTAATTGTGTCAGGCTCCGACACCCATGGAAGGTCATTAACTACATATTAACACACACCCTGGCAGGCATTGTTGCACTTAAAGAATGGGCTGTCTGTAAAATTGTTGTGTTTTACGTACTTTTTAAAGTACTATATTATTTTTTTTATATATTTTTCATGTAAAAGAGATCCTCCTCCTGCTGTTTCAGACTTGCTATTATATTTTTATAGTGTTGGAGGAAGCATGTTACATCAAAAATAAATAAAAACATATGTTGAGGTAAGAGGTCAAGAGTCATACCTCTCAACCTCTTAAAACAAGAAATCTGGATAAATCCATAAATACTGGGGGAACAAAGGCCCAAAAATAGGGACAATTTTTAAATATAGCTTTTTACAAACATAGAAAGTTGATAAAATAAGTTTTGCATTAACATGCATTTTCTAAAGGGAATGAAGTCCGACTTCGATTCTCAATGTTTTGCCAGCAGTTTATCAGAAAACCCAAATTTTATGAGGACCATACCAAAAATATGAGGCAAAAATATGGGCATTCTGCATAAATCTATACAGCTGAGAGGTATGTAGACCTCTTAACTGTTGCTGCTGCTGCGTCAGAGGTCGCTCTCACTCTTCACTCTCTAGCTCTCACCAACGCACACACACATACACACAGTCTCTTTTGCTTTCATACACACACACACACACACACACACACACACTCTCACTCACAGACATACACGCACACACTTTAGTTTAAGTTTCTTTTTTTTTTACTTTGCACTTTCACTAAGCAGCACTTTTGCTGTTTACAGTGTAAAATAATGGCTTGATTGATTTCACTGTTCAGTCTCTGTCTCATACACACACATACACAGTCTCTCCTGCTTTCACACACACATATATGTGCACACGCAGTCTTGTCTGTTTTCATGCATTCATTCACTCACGCACGGACAGAAATATAAACACACTCATAGAGATACATACACACATATACACTTTTTTCTGTTTATTTTTTTACACTCGCTAAACAGCCAAAGCACTATTTAGCGAGTGTAAAATAACAGCTCAGTCAGTCTTGCTTTCACTCACATGCACGCATACACTTAATACACAGACATAAACACACACACACTTTTTTTTAATTTTCATTTTTTTTTTTTACATTTTGCACTTGCTAAACAGCAGAAGCGCAGCTTAACGAACATAAAATAATGGTGTCCATTAGTTTTTTCAGTCCGAACTCCAATGCAGCATGACATGCTGCCATGAAGCAGTGGACTCATTTTTCAGCAAGCATTACTGATACATTAATGCCCTGCTGGCGAACATTCATTCTCCAGTCATAGTGCTGATGTAAAGTTTGCCCATTCTCTTGTATAGTTTATATTCCAGGCATTCTATTTACTTGTGAAATACCACAGCCCACTGACTTTTCATTGTTTTTTTAGTGTGTGGTATCAGGACCCACTCTCTTCCATGTTGGAATGCATGTTAGCCAAAAGTGTGAGAACAAAACACTGATTGACATGATAGCAAGAAGAATACAACCAGATGATAAGGACAATGTAAAAAGAAGAGTTTTAAGGACCTGTTAAGAAACAGATGTAACAAAACATAACATACTACTGCTTTTTCTGATCTGTTTGTGTTTTTAGGGAGACTGTAACAGAGGATCCCTTAACTGAGGGTAACAAATTAACTTCTAATTCCTTAACATTTTCATCCCTCATTTTTCTCTTTTGATTTTTTTCTTTTTTCCTTCTTTCTGTGCCCCTCCATTGCTAAATATTGGAAATACTGTAAACATCAGTCATTGTCTCTACTTCACAGTCATTAATATTACTCATAATGCTCAAAGAAGTTTCTATAATAATCATTTGCATCTCATTTTAACACTGTAAGTTTGCATTCCAATCCTATTTGTTTTTCAAAGTATTTAATCAGCACCTTGTAAGCATTTGATCTTTTGCATTTTTCCTTGGCTAAATCTGAAAATGCTCCACCTGGGTAAACAAAATTCAAAAATGTTTCTCCTGGCTAACAACTCCACCCTTTTTCAAAAATGATTAAATAATAAATAAGATGTAGTGCCATTACAGTGATATACCAGAGCTGCTGGGTTAATTCATTTTAGCCTACTTTTTTTAGTCTTGGGTAAGTGGTAGGCTAGCAGCCTTTTCAGGACATTTTAAGCTTACCCAATTTCCCTTTTTGTGTTCAAAATAACCTATTCCATTTGGTTATAGATTGTCCTTACCCATCCTATGGGTAGGCAAACCTTCCTGCAGGGTGGCTGCTGAACTTGAATGCAAGGCATGACAGGAAATAATCAGATCAATATGCCACTTGCTGTGAAGTATCATTTATAGTAATTACTCTGGCAAATTGCTTCAATAACTGATATAGTTAGCCTGATTTCTTATGCTGTTGCTTTCTGAATGTGCAATAGTCAGGAGTGAGTCACCATTCCATAAATATGCAATATGAACATCAGAATATATCATACTACAACTGATGAAGTGCAATATTTTTAGCAGTTAGAACGTGAAGTCATAGTGTTTGCAGCACCTACTAGTATAATATTGTCTAATGTCTTCCTGTCCAATTGTGGTAATTTATTGTGTTAATATTTTAATTATTACTGTATGTGCGTTAGTCTTACTGTTATTCAGACTGTGTGTTCTTTGTTATGTCTTGCACGGGGACCAAAGCAATGTAATTTCATTCAGCTTGCACTGCTGTGTATATTTGATCGACAATCAAGTTTACTTTGACTTGTCATTTGGGAATTTAGTACTCCTAGTTTGCAGTCATCTGCAAACTTAATTTTTATTTTAAAATCAATATGAACACAGTTCTGAAACAAGAAAATTCTCCCATATTCAGTATTCTTATAATTATTTCACTAGTGCATTAATTGTATGAACAAACTACTTGAGCCGCAGTTTGCCATTAAAATGGATGGGAAACAGAACCCACGAATGAAAGGTTATGCCATTAATTATCATTTCTCACCTCTGCCCTTTTATCAAAATAACAGGCCTCTATATCCTGCTCACCTGGAAAAATGTCCAAAACATTTAAGTGTTTTGGGAATAGACATTCAGAAAAAGGTCAATGTTAAAGCATTAAGAAATTTAATGTAATTTACATTTTCTGTATTTATTTAAGAATATGCAAGCCAACTGAAGGCTTTGCTTCCCATGTAAAGGTGATGGACATGTTTGTGAAGCATGACTATGGCAGTTGGATTTTTTTTTTTTTTTTTTTTGAATAACAAGCATTCATAGTGATTTGTATGCAGTAAGACATAAGGGGTATCCAACACATGTATGGGACACATGATCAAAGTGTGTTAATGACACAGGAAGTCAGCAGATAAGCTGTCTGCATGTACTGACTGTGCATCAGATGTGTGTGATAGAGATAAGGTGTTTTATTCTGCTGACAATGTGATACATATTTTTAATATTTTTTTTTAATTTTTAAAGTTAGAACATCTTTCAGAAAATAATTTTTCCACCAGCCTGATGTTTGCAAAAGACAAAACAGATGAAATCATAAAACTGGAATGTGTACTTATCTTTTGTATATGTGCAGCAGCAATATGAAGATGGGCAGATTTCATGTGAGCATGCCGATTTGAGAATCCACTATATCTCCTCTCGAAGCTTCAGAAGTATATTTCAGCAGTTTGGGTATAAAAGTCCTAAAAGTGCTATTGAAAGCTAAAAATACTACATCAATGAGTCCTGGCAATATCACTCAATGCATCTTAAATAGCATGAAGCACTTTTTAGCCACATCTCTAACAACACAGTTCAACCTCAGCCTCTGTACAGGTATTGAACCAAGTAAATGGATAAAAGATACAGTCATTCCCCTTTGTAAGGGAGGACCTTCCACAGACCCAAGCAATTACAGCTCCAAAAGTCTGATCAGCTGCAGATGCAAATCCATGGAAACACTCATGGAATTAAGCAATCAGAACATGGAAAACTGCCAAACACTGGCCCATCTCAGTTTGAATTTGTCAAGGGCAGTTCATGGTTACCCAACCTGGTGGATTTTTTTTGAAAAGGTTGCCAAAGTAATGGATGAAGACAAAATGGTACACACCACCTATCTCAACTCAATTCCCCACTCGGGCATAGTGAAGTAAAGCTAAATGAACCGGGAATAAACCACAATGTCACCTGTTGGATTGACAACTGGCTCACAAAAAGGACTCAGATAATCAAAGTAGGGGAGTAGAGAACATTACCTTCACAAAGAGACCAGTCAAAAGTGAGTCCCTCAGAGTTCTGTGCTGGTATCTCTCCTGTTTGGCATCTACTTTTCTGAAGTAAAAGCCAATACCAAAAGACTCTGAGTAGCTAAGTTTACAGATGACTGCAAGTTAGTTGCAGTTACTGAAACCCAAATGACTTAACCATCCTGCAGGAAGGTTTGTCAAAAATAAATAACTGATGTCAAAACCATGGACTGACGCTAAATGCCAATAATGCATTTTTGTATTCTATGGGAAGTTGTCTTCCACAGGGAGCTGTTACTTTGGCAATATGTCCCTAAGAGTTGACACACAGTTGTTTGGGATTTTGGAACTTATGGAGAATGACATAACGTTTGAACAACATATATCTGTTGTTGTAATAAAGACTTTCTTTATGGCACAGCTGATAAAGGGATTGTGTCTAGATCTAGGGACTTCATTCTCCTCCTTTACCCAGCCCCCATTGGGCCAGTCATTGAATATAATACCACCTTTAGCATGCATCTGTCCAGACACATGCAACAGCTGGAATACTCACAGAGATACCTTACTACAAGGATAAAAAGACATAAACAAAATGCTCTACATGGACACACTCAAAGCCCTATCACTACTCCGTATCCTACAGACTGCTAACAGGTGGCATGTATCTGGCATACAAGGCATCCTCTGACCCATTACAGATGGATTTACTGCACATCAGCAAGTCAAATGGCATCAGAAATACTCGGTCTACTGATCTAAATCTTTTCTGCAACATCAACAGAACGGTTTGGAGGGACAAGTAAATCTCACAGAGGATACCACTGCTGGTGAACAGACTTCCCATCCACATAAAACAAAATTCATCCCTATCCATTTTCAAGCACAAATTAGATGTATGGATGGGAAACAGAAAATTTTATCCAGAACTGCCCTCTGTAGTACTAATGGACAGAGACAGTTCCTAAATGCTTTACCCCTTCAATTATCTCTGGAATGATCCTATTTATTCTCATTAAGGGTAATATATAATTATTGACCATGGGTTAGGTAAAGCCAATCTATATCCAAATGGGATAAGTTAATTTGAGCACAAAACAGCAAATTGGATAGGCTTAAAATGGCTCGCAAGGGCAGCTAGCCTAGTACTTGCCTGTGATAAACCTATAACTTTGCCAAAGTAACAGTTTGCTAGTACATGTCTTTAATGATAACATAGACTTTGTAATCCTCCAAGCATTTTTATGTTTAGTGTTTTTCTCAATGTGCATATATCATTAGCATCTGAGTGTGCAGTAAAATCTATTTAATGAATACCCTCCATTGGGTGGCATTTAGAAAGGTCTGTGTTTGCTATAGGTAAGCCTCAGTACCTCTCTTATGGACTCTTCTAAACATAACTAGAAAGCTTATCACTAAATATTGGAAGAGTGAAAATACTACTTTATTTTACAAATTTATTATTTATTATAAATAATATGATATAAAATGATAAAGAATCAGACTGAATGAGTCTATAAATATAAAATGCTTTTACTTGCACAGAGATTTTAATATTTGCTGTTATTTACATTTTATTAAGTTTATGTGTAGAGATTTATTTTTTTTCTTTAAAAAATTGTTTTGTATATATTATATGATGTTTAAAAAAAAATTAAGCTAATGAATATTATGTGTTCATTGGTTCGTTAGTTATGTGACACATTTACATAGGATTTAACTAGTAACCACACCAGAAATGTGGAAAAAATAGCAAAAGTGCAGCTAGAACTACACAAGATTTAAATTTTGGTATGTGAGATTGGCTTTTATTTCTGATGAAGTGCTTGACAAAATAAAGGATGAAACTGCTTAAATAGCCTCATTTGTGCATTTAGTTGCGAGTAGAAGTTTTTGGTTTTGAGTTTACATTGAGTTTATTCTACACAGTGCTGTGTTTACTACAGAATTAGACACATTTTGTAAATCTAAACAACAGTAATCTTTCAGTGAATTATTGTTACCATCCCATCCATCTATAACATGTTTTTCCCATTTTTTACTCATGAGGTGGGGATGTCACACCACTAGTTGGCTAGCCCTGCTGCCACTGTTCTGTACTACACACTCACATGCACACTCACAGTTATGGCCAATGTAGAGTGTCCATTCTACCTTTTGCATATATTTGGAATGAGGGAGGAAACTGGGGCACCCAGAGGAAACCAATGTGACCACAAGGAGAATATGCAGCCTTTTCACAGAAGGCACCCCCAACTGAGAATCAAACCAGGGAACCTCTTGCTGTGGGGTGACAATGCTATCTGCTGTGCCAATGTGTTACCTAATTATTATTGTAAAAAAAAAAAGTTGCATAACTTTATCTGGAATAAAAACAAACTGATCAACATGAATGGACTTATTAAATTTACATTTTGCATTTAAAAACACATTAAAAGTATCTTCAAATTCTTTGTAAAATAATAACTTGCAGCTCTCACACTTTTACACTTTGCCTGGCATACTTTTATATGTTAAGTGGTTAACCGAAAGCTTAAAATCAGTAAATGAAGAAAAGGTGTGATTGGGCTAACAAAATTCTGTTGCATAATTAAGCTATGATCTTATAATCACAGTTAAGCAGAGATCTAGGATGATAATGAGAAAGGCTGTGGACATCTATATCAAGCTTTTGGATTGGAATGAGTTCAGCAAAAGTGAAATATTGATCTGGAAAGTTTAAGGGATAAAAGAGGCATTTTATTTAGAGTATGTCATTTCCGACTATGGTATTCCACAAATAATTTATAAAAATCCATACAAAGCAATCTGAACCAGGGGCTTTATTGTCTGGGAATAACATTCTGACTTCTTTCATTTGTTCATCAGTAACTAAAAATGTAAATTCTACAATACTGAAAGAATTAAACTCAGTCAACTTTCTCATATCCTTTTCTTTTGTGTAGCTGCAGAAAATAACCTTTTTCAAAATAAACACACCAACTGTTAAATAATTTCATATGTTAAGGTAAATTCCCCTTGTGTGATCTAATCTTGCTGATATAATTAATTCTCCTAGCTACTTTAAAAAGATTGCAGAAGAAAAAGCCATGCATCTTATCTTTATAATATTTTACGTTGTGATATATTGTCACTTTTTTCTTACCTATTTTACTAGTGCTCTGTTCTTTTATATATTTTGAAAACAAATAACATTATCTAATAAAGCTAAACGTTTGCAGGTGACTTGCCAAATCCCGAAATGTCTTTAATTATCTTTTTCCCTTACTGAAAATTAAAAAAGAATATCAGCTATGAGACGACCACTTATTAGCAAAATTTTGAGATTCAACATTCTTTTCTCAGAATAGAACCATTGTTTCCTTGATGTCATGTTCGTATACAGAGAACATTTTTATTAATATAAAAGAGAAAAAAATGTTTTTATTCAGGGGTAGCAGCATTAACTTTAAGGGAGCATGATCTGACAGCCCCTGGGGATAATCCTTAATATCTTGGATAAGATTGCTTAAATTTAATGAAAACCAAAAGGCATTGAGCCATAGATAATTTTAGAACCAATTACTCAAATAAGTATAACTTTTATTACTTGTGTATGTTTGATAACATAAATGAACCATATTGTTCCTTTAGTGAAATAATTTTCGCTTAAAATTAACAACCCTTGAAGAAAAATCAATACTCAGATTTCTAACCAGCATTATATGTTGTGTGTTTAATGCTTGAAATCCCCTCTCTATTTCAAAAAAGAATTACTGATACTGTATAAAATGGGAATACACTTAACCTTGTTTCAAAATTAAAGATATGTACTTGTTTTAAGTTCTATTAGACATATCACAATGAGTCCAAAATCGCATCTGAAAATAAAATGATTGTAACCCCATCCTTATGAGAATATGTATATTTTAGCGTATATATTTTAACTTCAGTGACTATCTTATGTTTAATATGGTTTAAATGTATTTCTTGTAAATAGATAAAATCACAGCCTTTATGCTTAATATATTTTATTAAATTATGTTTTGTCAGATGGTTCAAATTATTAATATTCATAGATAAGATGTACATATAACATTATGATTAATCCATTATTTTAGCCCATATTTAACAATCATGATTGTACCCCCCCCCCAAAAAAAAAAGTATACTGAAGCGCTGTTGTCATTCTCTTAATGCTTATGGCAAAGCATTCAGGGCATAAAGTTCTTTTGAGTTTTTTCTGGGGAGGTAAATGATAATGTTAGACCATGATAGTTTAATGTTGATGGGAAAGTGAATCTACATGCAAGAACCTTATCTGCCAAAGCTGCCTGTACGTTATTGCAGATGATCTGCTTTCTTCCAGTATGGAGAATGGGATGTCTTTGATTATAAATGCAGTTTCTAAATTTCACAGCTGAGAAAACATTATTTCTGTCAGGAAATTGAAAAAAAGTCATACTAAAACTGTTTGATTGTAACCTTGTCTAGATTTGCCAATTTGATCACTTTCGATCAATACCAGATCATTATATTTTGCAAGCTTTCCAGGCCTTTTATATATTTGTTGAACAGTTAAGAGCCTGTGACTTTTTAAAATGTTTTGCTGTTCCTATTAAATATTGATTCTGCTTTATTACCCTCATTTCAAGATTTTGTATTGTTCCTGAGATTCTGTTACTGTAGATTTCAAAGACCAAATGTCAGTTATTTTTTTTGGCTCCTTTTTAGTCATACTGACAGCCTTCCCAGCACTCTACATTCTTCACTGGATCTACATGCTTTACAGCCACCCCAGGTCAATGTCAGATTTAATTCAGAGCCAATGAGGAGCTTAAAGTCATCCTTGGGGGGATCACACTGTCTGTCTTCAATCAGTGGGTTTTTCCTTATTACAAAAATCCTCCATTCCCTGCTTACTAGTGATAGCATGGATAGGTGGACAGGCATTGGGTGCTGGTGTGATGTATCGCCCTGCCTCTGTAGTAGCCCTGACATATCCACCAACCCACCAGCAGAACTACTCCAACACATGTAGGATGTTTTCAGTCTCCACCAGGTATCATCATGAGAGACACCCACATTACTGCAAACCCCAGTATGGTGACACCCATACCTCTCTATCACTCCATCAGTCACCAGAGCCACTAATCCAACCTGAGTTGACTGGGCCATAGTCAGGGCTTTATCCCCTCTATGCCACAAATTTGGCTTGAAAGACAGTTATTGGTTAATCAGAAACTATCTAGATCAAATAAATCTGTTTCCAACTTAACTTGTGATTCTTGTAATTTAAGAAATTCTTCTTTTTGTGCCACCAAAATAAATTAAACATCTAAAATCTCTTCCTATGTATTAGAAAAGGAACAAAGAAAGTGGAGTCTTTTTGTCAAGATAGAATGTGCCCTAATCAGTTATGTTTATGTATGTATGTATTTATTTATTTGTTTGTTCGAAATTTGTTTATTGAGAAAGTCCAGCTGGCCAGAAAGTACCCATTTTTAGCAGAAACCTGGGGAGAAAAGTTCCACAATCACAATATTCCAAAAATCAAGTACATATATTTTCAGTCACAAAGTATCGTGTTACATTACAAAACAGCAAGAACAAATATTTAATTCACAAAGTATCGTGTTACATTACAAAACAGCAAGGACAAATATTTAATTCACAAAGTATCATGTTACACTACAAAACATAACAGTGAGAGAAAAAAGGTTGTAATGAGAAAAACAAAGAACATATGTTTCAAAGTAGAATACAATGAAAAATAATAACACGAGTTGAAGAGAATGTGAGGAAAATTTCAATAGTCATATTATTTGTTACATAGATTAGTATGTAGTAAATGAGGCCTGAGACAATAAGATATTTAAAGAGATATCGGAGATTACATGATTAGAGACAGTGATGTAAAATTGAGTGATGTCTTAGTATGAGGGAGGTGTTCAAATTATGGATATAGAAAGAAGGATGGAGAGAAGGAGATTATAAGAAGAGTGCAGGTGTGGTGTCTTCAGGTAGCTTAGGTGAGGAGGGAGGAAAGAGGTAGAGAAAAGGACTGCAGAGATGATTAAACGAGATAAGGTAGTAGGGAAAACAAAAAGGAGTGGAGTAGATGGTCGCACAGGATTGTGAAGTGTGATGAAGATTAAAGGGGGTAAGTGAAGTGTGTAAGTTCAGCCAGGATTGACACAGGAGCAGGTCCAAGATTTTGTAAGGTATTCTTCTGGGGAACATTTAAAGGTGGGTAGGTTAGAGGTGAGGAGTTTCAATTTTTTTTTTTTTTTTTTTTTTTTTGCTACTGAGTACAAGTATAAGCTTTACCAGGGGATTTATTTGGTTTATTTATGGTGAGAAGTTATTTGACTTCCAGGTTAACATCTCTTTTGGAAAATACACGTTGATTAAAGAAGTAAGAGCTGGGCAGGCTCATGGTTTGTGTATTATTTTATGTACTGTTTATATTGAATGTTGCAGAGATAGAGAGGGAGTACCAGCCAGTTAAGGGTGTGTAGAACTTTACAGTGATGGGTAAAGGGGATGAATTAGTAGCAAACTCTGTGATTTTGTTATAGCAGTTTTCTAGTTTGTCTTTTATGGAAGATTGTAAATTAGTTAGAATTGATGCTTCATAGATTAGGTAGAGCAGCAGGTAGGTTTTGGCTAAAGTAATTTTTGTGGATGTGCTCAGAAAATGATTGTTTCTGTATAGCATGCCTAGTTTTTGATGAGTTTTTTTGATATTGCTTTGGATGTGGAGGTAAGACGTAAGATTATAGGTTCATAACTCCTAACAGTTTGATATGGTGGACTAACTCCATTTCAGTGCCATTTGCCAATAAGATTTTGAAAGATGCTCTGTTAGGGGTATGAGTTTTAGGGTAAAGAGGAGGAGTTTGCTTTTTGGTGGTTGAGTAGGAGTTGTGCTGTTGTAACCTAAGCTTCAGTGGAGATGACAGCTTGATGAGTGATTTCTTGGAGGTGGGTTATGGTGTTTGAAGAGCAAATGGTGGTAGAGTCATCTGCATATTGAATCAAGGTGCCTTCACAAGAAGATGAATGTAGCTTATTGAAAAAAATATTGAACAGTAGAGGGCCAAGAATGGATCCCTGTGGGACTCCTGTGGAAGTGGGAAGTTATGCAGAGATGAATCCTTGCTACTTTACAATTTGTCACCTGTTTTTACAGCTTTTTGCCTGTTGGCAAGGTAGCTAGAGAACCATTGAATAGATGGAGATGCTAGACCCAGGGTGGAAAGTTGATTGAGGAGTTTACTATGAGAGACCATTTTTTGATAGATCTAGAAATACTACAGATACAAGTTTATTAGAGTTATGAGCTTCATTGACAGTGTCTATAAATAATAGTAATGCAGTAGAGGTGCTGTGGTCTGACAAAATCCATGTTGTGTACTGCTGATTAACTTATTTTGTAAGAGATAGTGAAGAAAATGTTGATGAATACATCTTTCAATAATTTTAGAGAGGGGAGACAGGATGGCTGTGGGACAGAAATGTGTAATGTCAGTGGAATTACCTCCTTTATGTAAGGGGGTTATATGTGCCATTTTACACAAGTTATGGGCACAGGATTCTTTTATTAATCTATTAATAAGAATGCTGTTGCACCTGCAGCTAGATTTAGATATTCTATGGGAAGGTTGTCAGCTGAGGAGGAATATGGTTTTAGTTTATGTAAAAGCTTTTTTATGTGAGTTATAGAAACTGGTTGAAATTGGTTACATTTAATGGATCCTTGTGTTCTTGGTAGATTGGTTCTATCACATGTAGACTACACAAAGATTTCAATAGAAGGTCCCCTGGATTCTCATTCTGAATTTAGTTATCCTTCAGAAGAGAAGTCAGGATAGATTCTTCAGAAACTAATGGTAAATACAAATTACTGGAAGGAAGTCTTATGTCTGAACCTTTTGGCACAATACAATCCATTTCAGAATCCTGTGAAATTCCTATACATTCTATGTCAGATGCTGTTGAAACAGTAGGTACATATTTATTTATTTGCAGTTTGATTATTGGGGAAGTCCACTGGGCCAAATTGACCCATTTTCAGTGGAGACCCGGGGAGAAAAGCTCCAAGATGGATTATACGATATAATATGGGGTATCATCCACCCCATCCAACCACTACCTTTCTCTCCACTCGACTAACTGCCTTGATTATAGCAAGCTCAGATGCTCATAAGCCTAGTACTTATTATACAGCAGGAACTTCTCATTGTAACATTTGTTAATGTCTGTTATGCACTTCACAGATAAAGATTCTAGTTGTCTACTGATGTACTATGTTCTTCATTTGTAAATATGTTGTAAGTAATTGCTATGTTAAATTGTTAATCGCTATGTAATCCAATGTAACTACTGTCTGTTTATTTTACTGTGGAGCTTTTCTCCCCGGGCCTCTGCTGAAAATGGACCTACGTCCAGTCGGACACTCCCGGTCAACAAATTTAAATAAATAAATAAATAAATAAATAAATAAAATAAATAAATTATACAATTTAAATTTTTTTTTGTGGGGGGGGGGGATTTTTTATTATTTTTATTTTCCCCCCTGAAAAACAGTACAGAATCCATATTTGGAAAAAGCAACAAAGAAAGTACATCTTGCAATTCAACCTGTGCTAATGTTGAAAGCTCAGGCTCCAGAGCCTTTGTTTTGGTCACGATAGGAAATCAGGTCGTTCGAACAGTTCTCTTTTTCCTTGAGCACTTGGACAATATTTCAAATTACAGTCTGTGAAGAAATTTACGGGAGAAACGTATTGATCAAGCATTGATGAAAATAACTCCAATAAAGTCTTCATTTCCCCTAAGAAACAACATTGGAGGTGATGCACTAGTGTGTCATCTTGTATCACGTCTGTCGCTGATAGTCATATAGGAATCTGTGTTTTCACCCTTCAGATGGGTAAAAGGCATTGTAACACCTATACGCGTGACAAAAAATAGAAATCCCCATGTACGTATGTCTGAATACCCTGATGTGTTTGTGTATGTGAATCATGTTAGTGATATGTTCTGGTCTTTTACAGGAAGGGAATCTGACAGCACTAAGTGTGTCTTCACAAGGACTGAAGTCATGAAATACGATGGCCCTGTTTGCCAAACTGAGGATGGAAAAAGTACAGTAATTCCAGTTAATGTAAATGGATTGTATCTAGGGTTGCCAGCTTTCTTTGTGGTTAAAACTGGACTAAGATCACACTCCTCACATCACCCATAACTCCACCCATTCCCACCCCCTCTCCCATCAATGCTCCACCCATTTATGACATCACCATGACATCAGCTGATGGGAACGCCCTATTTTTCTGTTCCAGATGCATGCCAATTTAACAAACACTGACAGTCTGTTTCCTTACCAATAAAACTATAAACTCTATTAAGTTTTCAATAAACTGTGATTAGTAATCCATTCCCAGCTTTGCAGACCACTACAATGCAGCAGAGTAACCCGCTGATAGTTTCAGCTTTTGGTCTCAGAAGTATAGGATAATATTAAAAAAACTGCCACTCCAAAGGTAAACATTATAAAAACATCATGCTCTACTACATTGTTTATTCAGATCAGTCATCAGTCAAAAGTAGAGCACTTCCTTTTTTGCACAAATTCTTAATCTGATTAGACCTTTAAACCTTTAAGCACATTTTATGGAATTTTAAATTTGCAATCGCATGTTCTACAACAGCAGCTACATCTTCAGTGAGTGAAAAAAACACAATCAAAAAATTAACTTGAAAACTGAATTTTATCCAAATGCTTGATTGTAAGTCTTCTGAAGGAAGTACACAATGATAAAGGAATACACTATAAATAACATTCTATTCCACTTTTAACACACTACAATTACAATTACAGTACAATTACTACAACACTTTCTGCTATTCTTGCATACTCAAAATAACAGTAAACAGCAAAATTACATAGAACAATCACAGCTACTCCATTGTTATTTTCATCTCAAAATGCTATAAATCAATAAGCAGCATATTACTGTTTAAAAATACTGCCAATGCAGACACTGCTATAAATGTAAAATGAACTCAGCTCTTACTGTAACTTCTGCGGAGTGGAGTGTTATTTATAGAAGTCTTATAGCCTACATCCAGAATCGTGTTATCCTTGGAATTCTGCACCTTAAGTAAGCATCAGTGTAAATCCACACTATTCAACATACAGTGTGAATTTCTCAAAGCTGCTCTCTACAACTAATACAGCCTCAATTATTCAATGTACCCTTAGTGGGTTACTCTTATTGTGATAAGCTGTGACTTGTTAAATCAGCAACCATTTCCTGACAAGCAAAAAAAAACCATGCAAACAGACATTCATAATAGCAATTGTTAAAGGTACACTTCTATGACACAAATGTGCTTTCATATTAGTTTCAGACACCATAATGGAAGCATAAACACAAGAAAGCTATTTTTAGAATGCACTCAGTGCTTAATGTCCGTATGGCCAGCCTTTCAGTTCATCACAGTACTCTGGTAGGAAGACATATGCTGTCTGCAGTGTCTAAAGCTGCAGCAAAACAGTTGTAATCTGCAAGAACTCTCACATCATCAAAGAAGGAATCCCTTCTACTGTATTTGCCATATCATGATAAAGTTAAACCCACCTACACAACTGACACTGACTTTAATTGGTAGCGCAGCAACAGCAAATGGCTCTCTACTGTAACAACTTAAGACCAGACAGTATAAGCCTCCGAGTGCATGGAGACTGTATTATGAAAAATGCATAGCCAGAATAATACAAAAGCAAGAAAATTATTTTCAAACTGACCAACTACTTAAAACCTCCCGACGGACACTTACAAGCAGAAAACACTCATCCGGTCTGTATGATCAGAAGTCTAAAAGAGCAGTTTCAGACACGTTAGGTTAAATGCTTGTCTGCTTGCTTCATATTTACATTCAGCACCACCAAACCAATAAAATAATAACAATGATCTATTTCCTCACTTTGAACTGCTACATACGTAGCTAAGACAAGCGTAGCCACATTGGAAGGTAGTAACATCACCGAACCACAACTTTTTCCTGCGACAATAAAGGTAATATTCCTCACAAGTATTACACAGCCACACACTTCAGAAAACGGACCCTGCTTGCCTTCAGAAAAAAAACAAAGCTGCTTACAGGCTTTATGACATAAAACGGAGTTTGCTTACCATGAGTGGATGACTCTGATACCAGGCTTAGTGCTGATAGGGAACCCGCATACTTTTTAAAATTCACGTTTGCGTCTGATCATGATGCACGCACATGCGTGAGTCTTCCATTGGGTCCTAAAACATTACAAGTCTTGCAGGTTGCACCTGTAAAAGCCCCTCCCCCTCTCTCTATGGTTCTGGCACCTACGCAAAAGGACAAAATTCACCTCTATGTTTACCCCACAAGGTGTCCCTAATTTTGGCTTATTCAAAACCCGGACTTCACATGTCTGGTTTTGAATGAAAATTGTAACCGGACAATTTGTCAGAAAACTGGACAGTCCGGTCAAAACTGGGCAGCTGGCAACCCTAATTGTATCTGAGGGCTAACATGTTGAAAGGTCAGGAAGTGCATGATCAGACTGCTCTGTTTGTTCTTTGCAAACATTCAAAAGACATGGGTTTAGGATTGCAATGTGTGGCCTATGTAGACACCAGCTGTAGATAAATGTACAGCTTGTTGTATAACCCAACGGCAAAACCTGTTAACATAGAAGCTCAATTTGGTCTAGGTACAATAATAAAATATGTTCTCTGTGATTTGCAATTAGCTGTTCCTGTTGTTGGGGAGTTATCAGAAAGCGTTACACAGAACAATGGAATGAGTGGAGAAATCAAGTCACTACCAAATGGTTTAATCCTACTGAAGTCACTGCCAAATGGTTTAATCCTACTGAAAGGAAGCATGCTTGTGTGACGTTGATGGTGTTTTAATTGTATTATCTTATGCAGTTAGTGGGATAGAATAGCTTAGGAAAATGTATGCAGTGGAACTTGAAAATGTTTCTGGGATGACTGAGAGCAAAGTGGAATCTAGTTAAAACTTGCCCTTTTCAATTTTCTAGAGTCAGCTTCAACTCTAGGTAAATGTTCATGATTTTATGTATGTGTGTATATACATTTTTTTAAGGTACTAATAGGCTTTTAACATGAATATTCCATGTAAATGCTTCTTTTATATACATGTTATAGGAAGATGTGATTGATTTGTTGAATTATTCACTGATGTAACAGAAAGCCTTCCCATTGGTGCATTTTAACTATGCCAGTATATTTATTAACTGCTAAAGAAATGTGATTTTTTAAGTCTGAAGAAGCGTTCAGTGAAACGTGTAAGCGCTTACTGGCCTTTGCATTGTATGTTTTATTTGCATTAAACTGTTTTTGTGAAGGTCGGCTCCGATTGTCGTGGTGTGCCTCTGGAGTTATATTTACAGATGCATGACAGCATAGTCTCCAAACAGACTAGGAAGTTACTCTAGTGGGACTCAACATTATAACTTGCCAGACAGCAGAGCATACATTTTGATAAAAAATGTGTGCAAAAGCCTTCCCAAAGCATATGTTAATGGATACTCCTTTAGACAGTATGGAAGCAGGCATTGTGTCTTAGGTGTAGTGTGAGATGCAGATAAAACCATACTTTACAATCAAATACTGTAGTGGGCACAAAGCTAACCCGTAGGCTGAAGGAGGAGCTGTAAATAGACCTGTACAAACAACAAACCGGTTCATCTGCAGCCATTGTAATATTACAGATTCTGATTATGCTAGAGCTGATTTCTCTACATTTGTCAGCCTAGAAAGAAAGAAACATCCTCAACTGTAAAAGAAAAAGAGTAATACATTTCTAGCTAATCCCTGCAACAGATCAGTTAATGGAAAATCATGGTTTTACAATGTACTGATAAAAGGTCAAAGGCCACTCAAAAGTGCATGGAGCAGATAAAGCTGGAAATGACCTAGCTGTTGCTCTGGCAAAAGAAGGTGCTTTAAAAGGTTAAACCTAGGAATTTACTCCAGTACAAACAAGGGTACATGTAGTTACTACCCAGCAAAAAAAGACAAGAATAGCAGAATGTTTATACTTGTATACTAAAAACCTTGATTCTTTTTTCTTGGTAAAATGCAGCAGGAAGATGGAACTGTTGTGAAGTTTTCTTGGTTCATTCAGGATCCTAATGCAAATAAAGTTGCTGAAAGTGATCTACAAATTCGTCATTAGCTTTAGGTCATGCATACCCAAAAAAGGCAGATTTCTCTTAAAAGATGGTCATCTAATAAGGACTAGTGACAGCTCAAAAATATTCTAATGGGTAATATCTTTGGGTACAGACGGGAATTATGCAACTGCATGCAGATGAACCAACTGAAGCTCATAGATGGGAACAGACGAAGTTATGAGACAGCAAAGATGCATATTACTGGCTGGGTGGTGATACTACTGAATATGTACAATAAAGTAAAACATGCTGCAAATTCCAGCCAGTTTCCACTAGCCACAGTACACCCCCTAAAAAAAAGAAAAATCACAATGTCACGTTTTGACTTCCAGGTTGATTGGATCAGTCCACTAACTAGATTTTCTAGAGGCAGTCAGTATTTCTTAACTATCACATGTAAATTTACAAACTGTATTGAGTTCTTATCTGCTGCTAATATCAGTACAGGAACAACTTCCTTGCTTTAAATCAAGCATGTATTTAGTCACTGGGGTTATTACCCATGAGAGTAGAATCTGAAAGGGGACCACGTTACATTAGTGAAGTAATAGAAAAGGTATGGAACATTTGGCATTGCAAAGAAAATTGAATGTGTCTCATCACGCCAAATCCTTTGGTCAGATGGAGTGAGCAAACCAAACAATAGTCCAAAGACTAAGTAAAATTCTTCAGATCCTCTTGAAAAAAAAAAATTCTCAAGCTAACCCTACCAATGATAGTCATCTGTGGCATTCCTAGTACATCAGGTGATGTCTCACCCTTTGCAATGATTACTTGAAGGAGACTGGTGCCGCCTTTGCTTCCTCTGTATACCACAGGAGATGAAGCAAAGTTCGATGCGTGCACTCTCTGCCCATGAACATGTGACCCCTCCAACAGAGCATTTCAAAGAATTCTCTGCCCAGAGCAATTTAGAAATTAGTGTGCATACCTTTAACACTTACTGTAACAAGAAGGCTGGCACCAGGCAGTACCAAATAGATGCCAAAGTATTCTATTTTATGTATAGTAGATAAAAGGCAAATATAAAGAATTCCTACCACGTTCAGATAGGCAGGTCTTAGGTAATAGGTAAAATGTTATTTATTACTATCAGACAGAAGTAAAAAGAAAAAGCACTTATTAAATGGGATAACCTTAATGAGTTGCAGCCCTTCCATAAAACCAAAACAGTTGCTGCTAGTCTAGTAGGTGAATAGACAGACCTGGAAAACAAAGAAGTAGAGTGAACAACTGTCTAATGATAGCATCATATAATGCTGGTATTTGTCAAAAGGGCTAAATAATGGTAACTTTCCTTTGCTTTCCTGTTTAGGTATTGTATTTAGATGCACCTTGCTGGTCATCTACATTCAGTAGGGGGGACTCCAGGAAGGGAAGCCTTTATAATGAAAATATTATTAATATTCTTAGCCAGAATTATTATTATTCTTGATGTCATTATTAGCATATTGTATTGTTTACATTTTTTAGCTTGTCTTTCGTGAGTTGTTATGCATCAACTTTGCTAACTTTGAAGTATATAGTATGAACAACCAAATACCAAAAATGAGCAAACAGGGATATCTCAGTTGTACCTTAGACCCATTCTTCTTCTTTGCAAAAATCACCGTAAAAGGTGTAAGCAAAACAACCCAGTAAAACTATGCTAAAAGATCACCCATGTCCTCTCTCTAATGATGCTGAGGGCAATATCAAGAAATTTACTTATCCCTAAAATTGAATATGGCCTGCCACTTAGTCTTACTGTATAGTGTTACGTCACATAAACTGCATACATCTGAAAACAAAATATTGTGTTTTTATTGGCTAGCTGATGTATATACCCATCACTGCAACTTTCATAAGGGTTTTAATTGGTTTCTTTAGTCAGTTTACTTCTCAGCATAACTGTATTTAAAGTTGCCATTCTCAGTCAGTGCTCCCCCAAGAAAAAAGCATATCCATCAAGGAACAATTATATATATATTCTCAGGAGAAACTGGGAAGATGCCATCACATTAATCAGACTCAGGTTCAAGTCAACCATTGGTGGAAAAGCATGTGCCAGGTTGGAGCCAGCTGTCTAAGACCTCCACCTGAAGTTATTAAACTTGGTTTTAATGCTAACATAAAAGAACATCTACGTAATGAATTAAAATGTTAAAATGTGTTTGTTTTCATAATGAAGACTAATACTTTATCCTAAGCTAATAGATCAGCTTAAAGATATACACACATATATATATATATATATATATATATATATATATATGTGTGTGTGTGTGTGTGTGTGTATATATATATATATATATGTATGTGTCTATGAATCTACTTTTAAAGCCCATATTACCATTAAACTGAACAAAACAGTATCAAGACGATAAACTCAGTTATAATGCTAAACTCAGTTATAATGCCTGAAAGTTTACACACTCGAATGTTAAAACATCTAAAGTTAATATAATGCTAAAATGGGAAGTGTTTAAGTGGTTCGCTATCACTTTAAGGGTTTGTATGCAGCATTAAAATATATATATATCTACATATATATATGTATATATATATATATATATATATATATGTATATATATATATATATGTATATATATATATATATATATATGTATATATATATATATATATATATGTATATATATATATATATATATATATATGTATATATATATATATATATATGTATATATATATATATATATATATATATATGTATATATGATGTTACGTTACAATTTCTTGGGTTCATTCCAGACCTCTATAATGGTATAACTTCTGTAAAAGAAAAAACAGTGTTGATTATTGAGTAGATTTATGGTTTGCAATGGAGCATACAACAGCAAAAATATTGGAGTTTGAAGTAGAATCATTAAGGGAAAAGTAAAGGGAGTCTTGTTACTTCATTTCTAGGAAGTGTAAAACAGTTAAAAGAATTGTGTGCAAGTGATCGGTACACTGTTAAATACGTAACATTTAAGTTTTATAATACTTGGTTGAAAATTTGTTTTCACGTTTAAGATATTCATCTTTGTGTTAGTGTACTAACTCACATAATTCATAGTAGCAAGTCTTACCTAAACACTGCCCACCATTCACCAATCAGTGAAAGTAAATTAATAATTCATGCCAATGGCAGCATGAATATTCATTACCTAGTCCTACTTTAACCTTTTTCTCAGTGTTCATAGGTTGGTAGTAGGCTATCAGCCCTAGGGCCCATACAAGCATAGCCATAACAATTCCCTGGCTATTTCTTCCCACAGTATTTACTGCCCTGGACCCCTGTCTAGCAGTGTGACTGATGTGATCCCCGGGGTGAATTTCCTATCTCCCCTCCAATCGTCAAGGTTCCATTTGAAGAGAGCCAAAGAGGAGGTCTGCTTGACAGGTATGGGAAGTCTATTCCTATTCTGAGGAGTCTTTGGGTCAGGAACCTTTCCCTCCAGCATGTTTTGTTCATTGTGATGACAAGGTTTAGATCCCTGGAGCGTGTGGCTCTGAGGGATTAGGATTTCTTTAATTGTAGCATGTCCAACACCTTTGAGTTTGACATGGCCTTGTATGTTAAGCAGAGATCTGAGTAGACGACATGCAACAGAGTATCGCTGGAGTTTTTGTAGACGGTCAGCATAGGGCATCTATGTAGTGTGATCTCAGAGTTGTTTTATTTAATTTGGGGGGTGTGGGGAGTGCAGCCCCACCCACATTCGGGGATGCAGGGGAGCTTGTCTCCTGCAAAAAATAAAGAAAAAATATTATGCATCTTTTTCATATCGCATCACATCTGTTTCACATGTCTATCAGCAAGGATATGCCCACTTCTGTGCAGAATGTCCTTTTACTATACTGATAAAAAGCCAAGTACGCATTCAAAATATTGATTTGTTTGTTTAATTATGCTTTGTGGTAGAAAAACTAAACTAACTGTTCATTAAAATTAGAAGGTATTTAGTTTCTGTGAGATGTTTATTGGTGTAGGGCATGAAAGTAATTTTCATTGTATGTTTTTTGATATTTTCATAGTCGAGCTTTACATTTTAGATGTTTTGGTAGTCGAAGTTTTAAACTTTCAGGCCCTACAACTTTCGAGTTTATCATCTGGATATTGTGTTGTTCGGTCTAATGGTAATATGGGATTTAAAAGTAGATACATATATTTATTAATACACACACAAGAGAAACTTTGCAAGAAATCATTTCAGTTTTATGGACACCTGAGACAGTAGGCACAGTACCCAGGACTGCTTCTCCAGGTTTCAAGGAACAAAGACCCTTAGAAGACTATTCTGACCCAGCACACCAGGCATCATCATATCCCTGTCTGATGGACCTCCTTCCTATGCATAGGACAAGTACCACCAAAAGGTCCCAGTGGTCATTAACCTAGAACACACGTATGAACCTATTCCAACCCAGAATGATCTGAGGAACCATAAAAGGGACTAAACCATAACCCCAAAGGATGTTTCCTGCTCAGAATCTACTCAATATAACATAACTTTTTTACTCGGAGATTTGCACATTATTTGACCTACCTAAACTTTTTGATGTTCATTGAACCCTTCCAAGTGATTTTTTTCTGCCTTGCTAATGCTGTATAGCATTTTGATTAATGGAATTATTTAGTTGCTGTTTTTTATGTTTATGTAATACATTTTATTTCTATACAGCCTCAACATAACAAATGCTTTGTTTTCAATTCTAATCTTTTTTTAACCTAGAACAAGAGGTTTGAAAAAGGGAAAATACATCTTGAGCCAAATTATTTTCCACCTCTATCTTTGATACTGCTGTGTAGGCCAAATTCATAGCCGATAAAAGAGTATATTGCTATAAATTTGTTCTGATTCATAATGCAAAATAGTTTCCTCATTCTTCTGCACATTATTCTTTGAAATGAAAAATCAAAATAAATAAACACGATGTTATTTGAAAAGTAATGTATTATACAGTAAAAAAGTTAAATTTCATGTCAGTGCTTCCATACATTTGTACTTATAGTAGTCAGTATTTCAAATCATATAAGCTTTGAAACACTTTCATTTGGCAGGAAAGGACACTTAATGGCACTAAAGCAGATCAAGGTATTCCTGGCATTTTCATGAAGTATGACATGAGTTCCCTTATGGTCAAAATTACAGAAGAACGAACACCTATTGGTCAGTTTCTGATCAGGCTTTGTGGCATAATAGGAGGGATCTTTTCAACTGCTGGTATGTACTGTACACTCTGTATGTATACTGTTCATTAAAATTAACAGAAAACATAACAACATTGATGTCTAGTGTAACAATGTTGCTTATTTCAGTGTTGCCTTATTCTGTAGCACCAAGACTTCAAACTTCTTTAATTTTAGCACTTTGACAACTATGGTTTGCCTATAAAACTGTAGAACTTAAAAAGAAAAGAATAATAATTTTAATGACTTAAATATAGTTTATTTACTTAAACATATAGGTTCTTAGGTTCATAAGTATTTACTAGGCTAACAACCACAAGGGCCTTTTTAAGCCTAGCCATGCATGCTAAATCTCTGACAAGGTCTGACACCCTTGATAAGTGAAAGCATGAGCTGGGAGATGAACCATTTACAGGTTATTGTTTGCATTAGAGACAGAGGTGCCAAACCAGGCTCCATTTTCCCATCAAATTGTCCAAGTTGCACTTGAATTGCGTTGGGGATGAACTCTGCTTCACATGGATGGGGAGCCTTTTCCATAGACTGGGTATTCTCTGGGATATATACCTACTGTATCTCTCCAGCAGGTCCTATTTATATCACAGGTAAGGTTTAAGTTTTTAGAATGGGTAATTCTGGTACTATTTGTTTTGTGGATGTGCAGGAGGTCCGTTAGGGTGGGGTCTGACAATACCCTGTATGCCAGGCATAGATCTCCCTTCAAAAGCCTGTAGGAGACAGGAGATAGAATGCAGGAATAGGGACTTCAGGCAGTCTGCATACTGCATAAGACATATTACTTATGCCCTGTATTTTTTTTAATTAGGAACCTCTGCGGACATTCCAGTTGTTGGTTAGGTACATACCAAAGGGTGCATTGTACTCCGTGAATGCTAGGTCTGATTAATGCTGAGTACAGTGGAACAATGACTTCCTTGGACTTAGATGCCATACCTTTGTTTATAAGTTGCACAACATAGAATGATTTCCTCATCACTGTAGACACATGATGATCAAAGGCTAGATTGCTATCTGTGCGTGTCCCTAAGTACCTGACTACTGGGTCATCTCTAAGGGATGTGTTGTCAATATGATAGTTACCAGGGATGGATGACTTCCCAAATGATACTATTATGCATTTCTTGGCATTTAGTTTTAGTCCATATCTCTTGACACCACTTATTTGTCTGTGTCAGCCCCTACTGGGGAACATTTGTGTCAGTGTGAGATTCATTGGCAGCTCCTAATTTGCAATCATCTGCAGATTTAATCAGCCAGTGACCACTGACATTGGTCTTGACTTCTGAGAAGTAAATGCAAAAAAGGAGTGGTCCAAGGACTGATCCCTGAAGGACTACACTTGTGACTGGCCTCTTTGTAGAGGTGGACTCCCCAATTCTAACTTCCTTGTTCCTGTTTGTGAGCCAGTTGGCTATCCACCGAATTACATACGGGTTTGTACCTAACCTCTTGAGATTGTAAAAAATGCCCAAGTGGTGTAGTGTGTCAAATGCCTTGACCAGGTCAAGGTAGGCAGTGTGAATAACTTTGCCCTCATCCATTCCTCTGGTGACCTTCTCAAAGAAGTCCACCAAGTTGAGTAGGCGTGATCTGCCCTCGATGAATCCAAACTGGTTGGGTCCAATGTCTGGAGGTTTATTATATCTGTATTGATAATCTCCATGATAATTCTTTCCATGGCTTTACATATAAGACTAGTGAGACTTATGGGTCTCTAGTTTCCAGGGTCTACAGATGGCCCACCTTTGTGCAGAGGGATGACTGTTGCCTTTCTCCATTCATGAGGCACAAAGTCTGTTTGGAAGTTACAGTTAAATAGTAATTCGAGAGGCCGTATTAGGTCATGTTTCATGCTATGTATAAGACATCCTGGGATATTGTCTGGGCCCATTGATGCAGTGTTCTAGGTCTTAGAGAGATCATTAAGGACCAGTTCCCTAGTAATAGTAGGCTGAGTTATATTTGATGATATTTCCTGAGGGAAATTTGAGGGGCAGAAAGGAGTAAAGTCAGAGATGAATTTATCAGCCAGGAGGTTTGCTATATATTCTGGCTCAGTATAGCTGGCTCCATTTACAATGAGCTCTGCACACAATTGTGTATGGCCTTTGAGGTTATGGACATGGCTAAAGAAGGCTTTGTGGTTGTCCTTGGCCTGGGAGGCCAAACGTACCTCAAATTTGGCTTTGGTAGACTTCATTTGTCCTCTGAGTTTGTTTAGTTTGATGAAAGTGCTTTTATCCTTCTGGGTGCTGCACCTTCTAATTTTTGCCATGATTTTCTTCCTCCTGTTATACATTGATTGATTTTTGTGATTCCACCAGGGTGGCTTGTTTTTTGAGTTGGTTCTGTACTTCTTCCTGGTGGGTACAGCTGCCTCTATGCAGCTATTAACATGCTTGTACAGGGATTCTGTGAACAGTTCTGCATAGGCAGAAGTATTCCCAGGGTTTATAGGGGCTTGAAATTTTGCCAAATTCTCAATTAATAGCAGGAGGTTAGCCTTAGAATAGTTCCTGAGTATTCCCGGTTGAGCTGCAGGTCCAGGTTTTATTTTTACTTCAAAGAAAACCATTTTGTGGTCTGACATTACCAGGGAAGGCATTACAGTAGGAGGTCGGCAGCACTCTCCCATATTAGTGAGGACCAGATCCAGTATGGCTGCACCCCTGGTTGGTGTATCGACTATCTGGTTCAGGGAGTTTGTGTTTACAAAATCCCTGAATCTCTGTGCATGTACAATTGATGTATAGGATTCCCTGTTAATAGTGGGATAATTAAAGTCGCCCACGAATATGGCATTGGGTTGGATGGTTAGTGTTTCTGATAAGTTTAAATACATGGTATGGGTTTCCTGGGTCATAGAGGCGGGCTTATAGCTTGCAAGGAAGTGGTATTGTAAGTCTGAATCTGTTTTATAGATGGAATTTTGTGGCTGGTTTCTGTAACATGTTGCTACATGTTTGACATTCCAGCCTGCTTAACAACATTGGGAAAGATCTAAAATGATAGCTATACAACACACATCAAACTGCACAGAAACATTAAACATCTAGGTCTATATTGTTTGTATTTGGAGCTAAAAGTGATGCTGAGGTCTGTTTATCCTCTTTGTTGCAAATAAGGGATGAAAGGCATATAATTTCCAGTAGGTCAAGAAGCCTCATTCATTATCTATGGCTGAAGTTTTTGCTTCATTTTAAGAATGAACTGATGTAGAAGCAGTAGATGTGAAAGAAGATCTTTGGAGGAAGTAGAGAGTCTTGTATCAGGCTAGCTAAATCAGGTGCTGTACATGATTAAAAATGTGCATTATCTTCCAAACATCCATCTTTGCATGTTTACATTGATTTAAAACCAAATAGTAGTCTATCTGCTTTGCAAGAGTATTTGCATGATCTGGGAAAAACAAATCCCCAGGATTTAATAAAATCTGGGCAGGCATAGTGTAGAGCCTACACAGAAGGTACTGTGTCTGTGTATGCAGATCCCCCTCAGTAGCGCACCATGCATATTAATGAAGGTACATTACAGAGGGAGAGCCAGGGGAGGCAGTATTGAATCAGTGTAAGAAGTGTGTCACTAACTGTGTCCATAGATGAGTAACACACCCCCCCTGCACTGTCCCAGCGCCAGATAGCAATAAATGCAATCTAATAATTGTATTTTTTTTTGTTTATAGTTTGCATGGCATGGCATGCAGTGACTGACGTGCCAGACATCTAAAAATAGAAACCAATTTCATTTAATTTATGATTCAAAGGTCAACTTCAAGCATAGTTTAGTGGGTTTGCTTGGTGTGATGCTTAAATTGGCTCAGAGGTATATGTAAAAGTATAACAGTATTCCACACATCCAAGTAGCCAAGTGGTTACCGTCACAGCCTTATGTGCAGTAGGTGGTGGGGGGGAGGAGTTTGAATACAGGGAAGGAAATTAAGCAATCATTTTCTAAATATAAATTATGCCAATTATTTTGAAGTCATGAAGTGCTGCACTCAGCTAAGCTTTGTAAAGCCATGCTAAGGCAAAATAAGTACTGCCAAAACAATCTCTTTTTAAGGACCACTTGGCTGTGCTTATCTGGTTTGCACACTGCTAAGCATTGCTTAGCGTAATGCTCAGCTCAGATAAGCTGGTTTGCGCTGTGCCAAGTAATGAATCAGTTTTAAAAATGGCCCAATGGTGTTTAAGGGTGGGAAAACAGTCTTATGTAAGTGCAGCAGGTGGGAATACAGCATAACCTGTTGGAGTTTGAACTGTGCAGGTACTATGGCAGGTGTTGGAGATTGTGTGCACTTCCGGGCGCAGCAATGGGTCATTCTGGAGTCCAGGGTCATGATTAGACTCCTTGTGAAAGACCATTATGTCCAGCTGCTGTAGGGCCAGTTCCAGGGATTGGAGTACAAGGCAGAGGCTGAAACCAGCTGGCATGTGATCTCACCAGTGCACCAGGTATTCCCCCATACAAAGGAGCAGATACATCACCAATATGATGATCTGAAGAGTCAGAAGAGGAGACTTCTGGACACCTGGGTCCAGGATGGAAATGCCCCACATTTGTAAACATTATTTTACCAATACCTACTCTGAATGTGTGATAGACAGGTACGCATAATGGTGTGCTTCTCTCCCTACAGCTGCAGAGGAGATAGCTCGCAACCTAGAGACCCATGCAGGTGCCTGTCCAGGTTGTGCATGAGTGTGGTGAGTATGGCTATATCTTGCAATCTATACTCATATAAGCAAGAAAGAGTAAATTATTAACTGCCATTAGGTATATACAGTTTAATTGTATTGCAATGAATGTGGTCATAGACCTGGACTGCAATAAGTGAGTACTGCCAAGTATAGCGTAATAAAGATTAAAGCATGAAACCTGATAAAGTTAATGAAATAACATTTCTACTGCAATAATTGTGGAATTACAGCTGTATTGCAGCACCTGCATTATATGAACTGTTGTGCGACAAGACTTGAAAATATACCATCTACTGCATGAAGACAGCCCTAATAAAGCTATGTTGTGCAATATGTGTGTGTACGTAGGGCTGTAGTTCATGAAATCAAGTATGACATCTGCTCTGAACTAAAAACACAAAGAATGCCACTCAGTGACTCAAGGTTAGCCAAGAAAGAGTCTTATGCTAAAGTGTAGATTTAGAGCTTAACTACAAGATATATGCATTATGATATTTGCTCTGCACTAAGATTTGAAACAATACCAGGAACAACCAAGGTATATCATATATATGAGGACTGTCTTACGTTAACCATTGCATTTCAGCTATATGCATTCCTGCTCTGAGGTATGGTGCTGCAGGCAAGTTTAAAACTGTAATAGCTGTAGACTGCAAATGTACTATCTGCAACTGCATAAGGGTCTGGTAGCCAACCCAATGCTCTGATATGGTTTGTACATATCACAGATATTTCCACCCACTAGGGGCTTATTGTGTACACCTGCATTTTATGTATTAATGTATAGTTAGCCTAGTATCTGTGTCATTCATGAATCTCATGCATGTGTGTTCAAGTGTCACTGCAGTCTTGTATAACACTCTACTTCTATTACCAGATCATATTTTGTTACCAGGTGAGCTCTAGGCAAATATCAGTCAGTCAGTATGGAGCAGTGGCTCAGTAAGTAATTTTGTTAAATACTACGTCTGATGTACAGTTTTTCACACACAGACCAGAGGTCGAATCCAATGACAAGTACTAGTAAATATTATTGAATCAGTTATGTATTGTTAACAGATGTTCTCCCACAGGAATTACAGGTAAATGGGTGCTGTAGCCCTTATTATGGGTTAATAATTTGTATGTTCAGATGTGATAGAGTGTTAACAGCATTGCTCAGGAATGTGATACGATGTCATAAAATAAAGGCAGCAAGCACAATACTAATAAAAGATAATGCAATGAATAAAATGTGTAATCTTGGAACGGCTGAATGCATGGTGTATTTGTGAACGTTTGCTGACAGTCTAACCCAATGTCTGCCAAGAACGGCATAACAGTTGTTTACTCTTTGTACTGTGCATAATACGCCTCTCAAGTGTCACGCTGTCAGACTGTAATCACTGTTGACTAATCCCTCTGTCAGAGATCTGTCATTGACATGATTATGTCAATAGCGCAATCACACTACATTAGTCCACTGTACACCTGGGTAGTCATGTAGGTCCACCTGACATGTAATAGTCCTCTGTAGTTGCGTACCAATAGGTGTTACAGCTTGACCCATACTGTCCCATGCAGATAACTTGAAAGGTATGTACATGCTACAGTAGCTTTAGGGTGCTATTATAAATAAAGGAAGGGGAGACCTGTAAAGTATATAACAATACTGTTGCAAACTATATAGCCTACACTGGTATTAATGGACTGTATTTCTCTCTTCCCCCCATCCCTTATCTTCATCATAGTTTATTATTGTTATACATTGGTTATGGTTTACTATTAACATATGTTGTTCTCTAAACATTATGTTGGGCCTTGTGTTTTGTTCTTGTTATGTATTACAATGGTTGCATACTAAAATATCTTGTTGAATTACTTATGTTGTTGGCCTTAGGCTGTAGCTATTACTGGTATATTGTTACTATACTGACTGTATCTCACTTATTGTTGGGTTCCATATACTATGCAGTGTTATGTCACTGGGTTATTTGCAATGTTCTGGCTGTTATAACTAACTAAATGTTGTGCTTATTACTAACCTATACACATTGAAATACCTCAACACCACAGTTCTACTGAGTAGGCTGGTTCCTGGTGATCCGCCGACCCTACCTCAGCCAGCTATGGCACCAGCTCCCAGCACATCTGGGACCAAAGCTGGTGGTGTCCCCTCCGCTAGCCCTGCACCACCTGTGTGTGGAACTGCCATCAGTGGATGGGGCCTATCCCCCTTGGGAATGGAGGTGGAGGGGGGTTGTCACCCATGACCAGCTAGCAGTGAAGGTGTGCAGGATACTTCATCATGGGGTATGAGAATCGCCTGCGCTGGATTGAGGGCAGACTCACCTACTTGGAGGGGCAAGGTGGGGCCAGTGCCCACACTTCAGCATAGCCACTTTCAGGGCAGTGAAGGAACAGTGCTGACTGCTCATGGGTGTGGAATGCAGTCACACTGCTGCCATCTGGGGCACATAGATCTCTGATTCTACAACATCCTCAGGTTCCAAGGTGTTTAAACCCCTCATGTCACACACCGCCCCCGTATGCTGTCTTGACTGTCCCCAATTGCATCTTGTCCTACCCAAACTACCTCCCCATATGTACCTATAGCCCTTCCCCAACATTCCACTCTCTCCTTAAAAAAAAAAAAAAAAGTAAAGGGCTCCTGTCCCACAACAAAGTCACACCATACATAGTTCTCCATTTCATACCCATGTCCACTAGACACAAGTAATTATTCCATTAATTAATGAACACAGTTATGTTGCTCTCACTGCTGTCTCTGGGGTGTGATGCTCCAAATTCCAAATTCTGTAAAATCTGCACAGCTGTTGCTGTACAAGTAATGGGGTGCTATGGTCCTTTCCTACACCTGTCCTGCACATCCCTACCTGCCTTTCAGTATGTTTTTCACCCTGCTTGCCCCTGTTTAACCACTTTCATATCATCCCTTTTTTTCTTTTCCTTTTTTATTTTTAACACAGGTTTAAGCGGAGCTAAGAGGAGCAGCGCGAAGTGAGCACAAACCCACTTAAAACTGCTTAAATGTGTCTTAATCATCTTGTGTTTCTGACAGTGTTAGGCACATCTGCAAAATAATCACTCCTGCCACGTCTTGAACTCAGGCCCCTGTAAACTTCAGTATATTGCATTAGCCCACTAGGCCTCTCAACTCTGAACTAAAGCAGGTGTTTCCACCAACATATCCTGATTGCCACTGACACACTGCAAGTACATATAATGGGGAAATTGGCAGCATATGTGGGACTGTGATGCAGTCACTTTACCAGTAAACAGCCAAATAAATAATAATAATGGATGTATGTGAGGCCTGGGATAGCAGGTATAGCTGTCAACTGTACAGACAGTTGCAGAATGTTGTGCCCCCTAGTTTTGGCACAGATTTCAGCAAAACATATGTGTCTGCTAAAGTACTGGCAAGTCATTAAAGATTGAGGTTAGAAGATGATGACAGACATTTCAGTGCCACATCTGATACCCATCACAAAACACATGCTAATGCAAGTCCTGTGTCACAGCCTGTGTGCATGCCCATATATCTTGCAAATACACCTACTAAGCAGTGACTCAGTATCTCAGTCTTTTAAATGTCTTGCATGCAGTACATTTTCCCACCTACAGTCCTGAGTTTGAATCCAGTATGTTGCACTTTAAATTTTTGTGAATACAGCAAATAATGACTGAGTTTTGGAATTTTAACCAAAACCGGTTGCTGCTATTGAATTAACTGCTACCCATGTTAGCAAGTCAAAGGCCTGTAGGTAGGGGCACACTGCAGATATTTGTATAGCCTACTACTCTCTGATTGGCACTGTTACATAACATATCTAGCATAAGCACATACCATGACTTGACTGTAATGGCTATCCTCACCCTGGCACTGCTGTAAAGACAGAGCTGACACTGCTCCCTCAGTGATACATACAGCTTGCTGTCCTTTAAAGTGTATTACATGATGTACCATCATTCAGCTCCTCTGTCTGTGAATGTCGCACAGGAATAGTTCAGACATTGTAAAGGTGTCCTTGACATACTCTGTCTAGGTCACTGTTTTGTCAACATTCGTACCTCATCACTTGAGAGCTATGCCTAGCATACCTGGCAACCCCCTACAGCAGGAATTCAGGTCATAGCCATTATTAGTAGGGGGATACAGGCCCAACCTCCGAGACAGAATGTACATATTGGTCATACAAAATAAGGGTATGAATACAGTAACAGATACTACTGTAGCATAACTGGTTTCTGAGGGTTCTGGCATGTGACAACCAGATGCTCTACATTCTGAAAACAAACATCAGTTAATGTCTAATCATTTGTCAGACATCCCCATGTTTGTGGAAAAAGGACCACATATATCAGGCACACGTACACATTCTGCAAACGCCTGTGTACTGGAGAAGTAGGACGCATACAGGGAAGATACATTACAGCACATTTGCATTGCTGTCTGTCACTGTGGCATACTGATGTTGTTGGACTATCTTCATATACTTGCAATAACACACACTTATTTGTCTGACAGTGGCTGTATGACATGGTACTGGGATGTTGCCCATAGGAGACACACCACAGTAGATGACATTGATGGGTGTGGAGACATACAGCACATTCTGTCATGGCACACAGGGACATAGCCAGTATTGCTACTATGTTGCTGATAGCCACATGCATAGTGTGATGATAGACTGTGGGGTACAACATGGGAAGTAGCAGTGGATAGTGCAGGCCAGTTTTGATGTGCAGGGTCTGTACATAGTGGATAGCAATGTATCTAGTCCTGTGATTTGTTCCCCTCTTCTTGTCTTTCAGAAAGGATGTGTAAGCAGAGGCACCTGTCATTTTCAACCGCTGAAAATAATGTTATCCTGGATGGCCTCAGATTGCATCACAACATTCTGCTGTCCAGGAGTCACCAGCATCATGAACAATGTGCAGCACTTGGGCTGACCTCATCACAGCAATTAGGCAAGTAGGGCTACAGGGCAGAAGCTACGAGCAGGTGTGACACTGTGTAACAGATATGGTCAATGCTGCATGACAAAGGGCTTCCACTGTGGCCAGGGACCATGCTGTTACTTGTGGAGGGCCTGCAGCAGAACAACCACTCTCAGCCACAGAGGAATTCCTGGTGAACCTGGGATCAACCAACAGCTCCCAAGCATCCCTTACCCCATACAGTGTGGAGGTTGGTGCGACAGGATCCACAGCAGAGGAACATCCAGGTAAGCCTCCTGTGTTCATCACTGTAATACAGTATCAGTCAGTGTGGCAGCCTCTACATACCAGTACATGGTTGTCAGGTCTATCTGCAATGGGGGGGATCAGTTTGGTTTTATCGTAGAGTTGTTCACACATACTCAGAATGTCAGCAATGTAGGCAGTATCACATTACCTACTGTACATGTTGATATACGCACATATTATCCTGTAACAATGCCACATTTGGTATTGCTGAAAATACCTCTCCCTCACATTTCCATCGGTAGGTCAGATGTGGCTGAAGTCCAAGGTCCTGTACCCGGTGAGAGTGATACTGTATTTTTATGGAGCATATATAAGCTAAGAATGTTAAGGGCTGTCATTTTGCTGAAGAGACAATTGATATGCCAGACTACAATAGTTGTATGCTTAGTTTCTGAGGGGTTAACTGAAGTGCATTGAATCAAGAATCACAGTTGTGTATTTGCAGGAGCAGTAACATATTTGCACTTATTTTTGTGAAGGTCTGTGCAGTCTGCTATGCAAGAGGCATTAGTATGCTCAAGATGGGTCACTGTGTTTTAGATGTAGGTTTATTACATACACTCACATATTGCTTAGCTCACAGGTGTATAGTAGTAGTAATATTAAGCTGACATAGCTGCACTGTATGTTATAAATCACCTGTCTTGTCTGTGTATGATGTATTCTGCTTGTGTGCTGTGCATGTGATCAGAAGTAAGATGTATATGTAATGCAGTTGTGGCTCCTAACCTGTGTGTGTGTGTGTGTGTGTATATCACCATACATAATACTGCAAGTAGTAATGTAGATATTTTGTCTTCTTCCTCACAGGTGACCATGGGGGTTGGAGTGTATCCCCTTCACAACCTGATGTCAGTGTCTCATCGGACTCTAATGATGGTGACCATAGTGAGGCACAGGTGGGATTGTTGGGGGCTGAATGTGTCCCATGGGTTGACATTCCACTTCTTCCCCCATTGTCAGTATGCCCACACATACCCAGTCCCCTGTGGCCACAGATATCAGACAGTCAAGAGTGTGGCAGTATCAAACAAGAGAGTGTGGCATCAATGGCATCAGTGAGTTTAGACATTAGACATAGAGAGCTGGCGAGGTTCCAAACAGGCAGATTGACAGGGTTGCTCGAAGGAAGATTGCTGCCCATCAATCACCTATCATAGGTGTCACATCACGGGTCACTTGACTCATGTTTTGGTCCATCATGGAGGCAAAGGCATGTTCTGAATGCAACACCAGATGGATGCTCATTATCATGGATGCAGCACTATCTGACATCCGTGACTCCCTCCACCACATTGGTGACATCATGGATTGTTTCACTGATGTAATGTATAGATGGTGGGGTGAGACATTGTCAGTCCATGACCACACATTGTGCTGGAACATCTGTTGGGAGTAAGCCATCAGACATGTGAATGTAGGTCAGCAACAGCATCTGCTGAGAATCCATGTCACCATGCACACTCACGCTCCCGTAGTGGCAGTGCCTCCAGCACTACAGAAGAGTGGGTGCTGTCCACACCATGATGTGGCAGGCCATGGGCATGTGTTCCTGGGTGGTCTCGTGAGGGACACGGGCCCAGTAGATACCAGTCATCAACAGCAACTAGCATCACATCTGATCCTGGACATGGTGGTGCCAATGCCACTCCTGGCAAAACCAGTTCCCTTGTTCATGGCCTGAGACGGTGAATTGTTTATTCTGCCATGTACACTCCACAGCTGTCCAACATACCCACATGCAGGGCTGGTACCTGACTTGACTGTGTACACGCACACACTCAAACATCACTGTCAAATGCAGGTCACCAACAGACACTCATGGCACCTCTCCATGGCCTAGCTAACCAGCACCCCTTCCTGACTCACACACAATGTCAACTGTTTGGTACAGCCAGGGCCTCTGGCATCCCCACACCACACCCTGTGCATGTGATGATACCTGTGCCACATCCCTGCCATCCATACCATCGATGTAGAGACAACAAATATGTGTCTGATGCATAGGGTAACTATATTACATTACATGATATTTTGTACGGTAGTGTTATGCCATGACAGGTGCTGTATGCTGGCATGTGTCATGAGTACATATCAATGTGTTTGTACCTTTGTTGCATTATGTTAGATGGCAGTAGTTTTGCAGAATGACAGGTGTCTCTCAGAACTGTGTATGTTTCTGTTCCAGGGGTCTGAGTGGCTACGCTCTGGATACTTGGTTGACAGCACAGCAGCTCAGGATGGCATGGCAGCATGGCGGAAGTACAACATCAGCAAGGTATGGCTGTATATGTGCATGGTTACCTGGGTGCATATGTGTAGAACAGGGTGTCAGGGAAATTAGGGTGGACAGCGTAATCCTACATACATACCCCATGAAAGACATGCTACCCTCAATACGTGTCACCTTGATGTTCTGTACCTATAGTTGTAGGTGGTGGCAGATAGCATTTATCCATAGGTAGATGTGGGTTATTTAGGGCCAGCAGCTACTCACAGGGCCATAAAATGTATGACCATTGCACACAGATAAATGAAACATGCACACTGCTGCAAGGGGATATATTCACACACACACAGTTGCCCTTATTGAGATTAGAACCCCTACCTACCTGTTAGTATACACTGTAGCACTAAGTGCTTATCGCATGCACCACAGAGCTTATCTGTTTTGAGATTGACAGCCAGTGCTGTTAAGGTGGAGGACATCAGCAGACCTTCTAAAGGAGGCCAATGGGAAGGTGGGCAAGTAGGCACAGGGCCTTAAAATGCATAATCATTGAACACAGGCAAGACAGGCACACTAATGCAAGGGGATATATTTTCTCTCTCTCAGACACACACACACACACACACACACACAGGTGCCCTTATTGAGATTAGAACCCCTATCTATCTGTTAGTATACACTATAGCACTATGTACTTATCGCATACACCACAGAACGTATCTGTTTTGAGAGTGTCAGCTGGTGCTGTTAAGTTGGATGAAGTTGGCAGGTGCTGACTGCAAGGCCAGTGTTGAGGGCGCTAGTCACAGGGCCATAAAATGATTGAACATTGCACAGACATAGGCCTGATGGGCATGTCTGTACTGCTGTAAGGGAAATATCTACATACACACACACACACACACACACACACACACACACACACACACACACACACACACACACACACACACACACACACATACTGTGGCTGATGTGAGATTAGAACCCCCACCTACCTACTATTACACACTACAACTCACAGTACTAATTGCACATGCCACTAGTTACATTTGGTGTACATGTGGCTGCAGCTACAGTACATGTGGGCTACGCAAAGTGGCCTTGCCTTCCACAGCTTGTGTGGCCTGCAGAATGCACCTGCTTTATGCTGTTATTGTATCTAGTGTCGTAGCAGTGGGGTACCTGTTAATACCCCTGCTATGTGTGTACAGTTACTAGTATCACCATTTTTGGCCAGTAGCAGTTTGATAGTGAACAATTGGCTAGTGACAATATGGCCTGCCCAAGTCCTGCATTGCAGCCATTGCACATTACAACACCTGCTCACCATTGTGTGTCTACAGGGTGGAAATCCACAGGCACAGGGTTCTGTGGTTTGGTGGATTATGTCATTATGCATCTGTGGTTTTTTCTATCAGATAACAGTTGTGTATGTAGGTGCAGATAATCCCAGCATTCTGCATATAGGTGTGGATATTTGTGCATCCCCACATACACACATATACACACTCACACACACACATATATATATATATATATATATATATATATATATATATATATATAGATATATATAGATATATATGATGTCAATGTAGATGTAGCTGTGTGTGCGCATTATGTAGATATTTGTGGAGGGTGTACATAGCTGTCTGTATGCACAGACATATTTTCACATATCAGTTCTTTAGGTAGATGAGGCATCAGAGATGGGCTGATATTAGCTAAGTGTAGGAGCATGCCCAGTGTGACTCTCAGTACTTACAAGGTGATTCCAGGCCTGACCTACCTGTACGTTCGTCTGGGATTTTGTATGCTACAGCCAAATGGCTGCTGCAGATGATTCAACAGTCCAGCACCTCCCTGATATTTTGTTCAAGGGATTTCCCGGCTATGTGCTGAATGTTGTATATGACTCATACCTATTGACTGTACAGATTGTAAAACACTGTACAGAATTATGCATCATATGTATGGTATGCTTTGCATAGCATTGTGATGTTATATCAGTGGCAAATCATTATAGATTGACTTTAGGAAATGATGACAGACTCCTGACTCCATACACACCAGGAAACCCATGCTACTGCACAACCAATTGTTCTCTGCACTTTCTACATTTGCCTGGCCACTAGGTAATACTTCTTATATTTGGGCCTTTGTCTTTCTACCATTCCTGGCTTTGTCCAGATTTCCTGTAATATCACACACAAGGTTACAGTCTTCACACCTCTGACTTTACATATTTTGCAGGATGTCCAGCATTCCACTCCATATGTGTGCTCTGATCCTCAGACATTTGTGTGTTTCTGATAATATACTACTACATGGTGCCCACTGAATTGCTGTAGGTACTAACACAGTTATGTGATGGCCTTTACATCCTGCTGCTACTCTGACTTGTTTCAACCCACTGTTATACTAGCCACCTTCTAGGCTACTCAGAGCATGTGTAATGTCTGTAGGTTTGGCCCTCTATCCCTCCATTGTATCTGGCTTTGTTCAGTTTTCTTGCAGTAACAGATTGTGACATATTGACAGTCTGTGGGACTCATACCATAGGAGCACCTCACATGCAAAAGTTGTAGGTGCAGCCAGCTTTGAACTATGAACACCATCAACCATGCTAATGTACTTAGCCCACTGAGCCACACCAGCCACCAGAAAGTGAGGTTTAGTTCCTCACAATATCTATCAACAGCAGACAGACATACATTTTGAGCCCTGCATATTGTGGACGTAGAACATGTAGCGAGGTTGTTTGGGACAGCCCTGGGAGTGTGTGGTCTGCTGCTATATCCTTGCAAACATACTGTTACTGCAGTTGTATGGGAACATGGCTGTGTTGAGGGTAGGGGACACTAGCATTGACAGTCGTGCTTCTGTCCTATGACCCCACTGTTTGACATTTCCCTTGCATACTGCAGTGAGTTTTGCTGCCTTGCGGCCTACTGCATATTATGGGGCAGCCAGTATTGGATAGAGTATCCACATACCTGGTAGTTCTCTGCAAGTAGTCCACTCTATTCCCTTGCATTCATACAGCAGGTCCATGCATACGCTACTGTAGTCTAGTTCCCCATACATTTGTTGTAAAGGAGAGTGACTTACCTTGTGAATGCAGCAGTTGAGATACCTGTGTTTCAGGGCTGACACTGCCTGATGCATGCAGAACACAGACAATACATGGTAAAGGTACAGGTTGTGTGGTGTGGCTGGCATCTTCTTTACTATGTATGTGAGTCGGAGTAAGGTGTCAGTCCCTAGGTCCCTATGTTGTCAGTTCATGTACTATACATTGCCTCTTTGCCAAGGCCGGGGCATACTGGGCACACCAATGTCTACTTACACGGACAGCCTCTGGGGGTTCCTCCTCTGAGTCCCCCTGTGGGTGTGGCTTTGGGGACCTTGGCACTGGTGGGGGGGCTGTGTGTTCCTTCCCTGTGATGATCCTTCCACAGCTTTTTCCACAGGATCATATTGTGTAGCATGTCACATACTGTGAACATCTGTGAACATGTGGATGTGTACTGCAAGGCTCCACCAGATATATCAAGGCACCAGAACCATGATTTGAGCAGCCCAAACACATGCTCTATGATTTTCCTAGTTTGTGAGTGTGCCTCATTATGGTGTTCTTCGGTAGGTGTGTGTGCATTTCTGATGGGTGTCATCATCGATGTTTCCAGTGTGTAGCCACCCTCCCAAATTAGATGGCCGTATGGGTTGTCCCCCCTGGCAAACATCTGGTACAGCTGTGATATTTGCCAGATATGGGAGTCATGATAATTGCCAGGGCTGCCAGCACACACCTTTGTGATAATGTCCTGGACATTGCACACAACCTGGCAGTTGATGGAGTGATACCCCTTGCAGTTGAGTTAGACTCTACCCTCCTCACCGGGTGGTAATTTAATGTGTACATGAATGCAGTCTATGGCACCCAGTACCTTAGGGTAGTGTGCTATATGGTAGAAGAGATGCATACTGCTGGCCCTCTCCTCAGGGGTGCAGGGTAAATAACTGTACTCACTGGCATGTGTTTGCATGGCAGCCAGAAACTGGTGGAGTATCCTGGATGCAGATGCCTGTGAGACCCCCATCATGTCCCCAGTTGGTCTTTAAGTACCTGTAGCTAGTATTCTAAGGGCTGCACATACCTTTGTTTCCACTGGGATGGGTTCCCCTCTGTTGGCTTTGGGTCTGAGTTGAGGATTGCAGACCTCAGTGGAGTTCTTGTAATATGCCCCTGTCCACACTGTAGTGCTCTATGATCTCCAGCTCATGTAGCTCCTGGAAGGTTACCCTGGGCCTGAACACTCCTTCTCAGTCTAGGCCTATTGTCAGCAGCAGCATCAGCACTGACCTCAGCATCTAGCACATACAGATGTAGCAGAGCAGCAGCAACCTTTGGCATTCTGTCAGTTAAAATTCCCAAGTCTGTACTCCAGTGGTGCAGAGTATGGGGGAAAAATCAGATTGTAGGGTGTATGCATAATTTATAGTGCTCTGCTGCAAATGCAGCCTTTGTGATTGGCTAACTATGATGCATTCCACCTGCCAGGTACATCACTGCTGGGTTTTAATGGCCTAGTGTAAGCGGAACAGGGGTTATCAGTAATTTATACGTGATTGGCTTTCATTGGCTTTCACAGGCAATTTTCTTTTTTTTTTGTTTTAAAATGCCTTCTCTGCTAAGCAATGGGATACGGCGGTCAAACCCATGCCATTGGTATAAGCAATGCTTAGCAGTCACTGGACACACTCCCATGGACGAGCATGCTCAGCACGACTCATACCAGCTAAAACATGCGCCTTGCAGCTAAACAAAGGTTAGCAGCACCGGACACCTCCCCCTGCTTGGCTAAGCAGTGCACTGTGCAAATGGGCACGGCTGAGCTCCACTCCACTTAAGCATATAGGGACACATCCCATTTTGGTGTCAGCTGTCTCTTCTCTGGACACCAACATGGTTCTGGAACTGCACAGATCTTATCTGTGTACACAGCAGCCCATTTTTGCTGTTCAGTAACCCCTGCTCATTTGCATACACATCTATGCACACAGCCTGGATACTTCAGTATCCCAGGGTCTGCCTCCTCAGCAGCCACTGAACTCTACCATTGTACATACTCCATGCAAGTCCCTATAATGCATTACTCTCATATATTTTGTTTTTCATTTTTAAACTTTTTAATATTTTTTTTTTTTGCATAACGACATGTGCACTGCTGTGTGCCAAAATAATGTAATATGGGTATTAAAAAATAAATATTATATTATTTTGCATTATTTTGGACATGCAGGGCATCGTTTTCCACATACCTGTGCCTACTATGCAATTTCTGACCTTCTAAATGGGCCTTTACAGTCCCTGTTCCATTTTTACTTTCTTGTACATGGAAATTTGCAGTGTACACTTTGGACACCAACACGGGGTCTGCACAACTGCCTATCTGCTTGCTGCATTACTCCAGCATCCTCATTTGCATGCAACTTACTTGCTTATTAGTTTATTTCCATGCCACAGACACTTCCATGTTTGCAGACTCGTGCATGTCTGCTCTCTTTACTGTATCACATGGCTACTTACTTCCGTGTAAGCTCTGTGTCACTATGCCTACATAGAAAATCACTCTGTGTAGGCTTTATTGAATTCCCCCCAATGTCTTAACAGATTAATGCAATAAATCTTAACACTGAAGTCATCATCATAATCAGCCCCCTTTTTCCCATTTTCCACATAGGGTTGGGGTATTATCTTAACTGTCGCCATCTCTCTTGTTTCAGTGCTACACTCCTGCTTTCTTCAACACTCATGCCTGACTGTCACAGATCTTCTTTCACACAATCCATCCACCTGTTTGCTGGACATCCTCATTTCCTCTTACCTTCTTCCTGTCGGTCTTAAATCTTCTTTGTCAGATTGCTGACAAGTCATTCAATAACCCGTTAGAAAACTGGTTTGTTGGTTCCACTTTTTAATGAAATAAAAATAAAAAATACAATAATGCGACAACAATTCTCCGTACTAAGCGCTTTCACCCACAATCGTATAGGGCATCTTCAAAGTACAAATTCTTCACTAAAAAGCCATCCTTTATATAGTTGGAATTAAATGAATAATTAATTAATTGGTTAATGATGTAATTGTATAATAACATAATTACTAGTAAGACACTGGAGAAACAGTATAAAAGAAACATCTAGAGAAACAGTGTAAAAACACTGAAAAATTTTCAGAGTCCCAAAACGTGTGTCCAATACTGTAAACCTTAAATAAAACATAACTTTCATTTTCTAGTAATTATTTGATAAACACTAAATATAAATAAAGATTAATCAAAATTAACAGTGTTTGCTAGTATTTAACAGATGAAAATTATTTGACAGATAAAAAAGTTTAACAGATAAAAGCATAAAACAGAAGACATAAAAGCCGAAATTATAACATGCTGTTGATCTCACAAGATATAGAACTCACAGGTTCTACACATATTGTACACATATTTAAAATATAAAATTAATATACATATACTAAAAATATAAATTATTAAATATATATTATGAATTATGAATTGTGAATTGTGAAATAAGTAGTGTGTAATACTTCCACGATCCATCTACATCAGTAATATCTTGAATAAATTATACTTGTGTTTAATTTATTTATAATGAAACAAATAAATAAATAAATATATAAATATATGTGTATAAGTCCATTCTTCAATAACATTTTTCCAGTAATAATCAATCGTTAAAAATTAAAAAATGGTCATAGATCAAAATTTATAATATTAAAAATGTTTAAATCATACTTAAATAAAATATGATTTTAATTTACACTAGAAATAGAAACAGAATCATTGATGCCTGGCAGCATACAGGCATTAAGCCTAAGTTGCCAAAGGCATTCTTTGGCTTCCAAAATGACTTTTTCATCACCCCCCCTTCTGTACATTGTGTGGAGTTCTGTCAATAATAAGGAATAGAAATCTCTTGAAATTTGCACATTTAACGCTATGATTGTATAAGGCACTGGTCTTTTTGTGTTTTTTAATATCTTTGACGTGTTCTGCTATACGTACTCTGAGCTTTCTAATTATTTTACCAACATAGAAAGCTTGACATGTGGAGCAAGTAGCAACATAAACCACCATAGTTGAATTACAATTACCGTGGCCGGACATCTGATTGTTTTTCCAAAATTCGTTATAGCAACGTAAGGGCCATCGTTAATGTATTTGCAAAACTGACATGCTCCACATTTACTCATTCTTGACCTTTTGAAATTGTCACTATTGGTACTAGTTTCAAAAATATCTTTCAGATTTCTACCTCTACTATATGTGATCTTAGGATATGTGCCCACCACTGCCGATACTTCTCCATTGTTACTAATAACACTATTCCAAATTTCATGTATAATGCTCGCAATTTCAGGAGATGTTTCATTGTAAGGTAATATAAAGGTGTCCTGTCTAGACTTAGCTTTTTTATCTTCGATTGTGTTACTGACACCACATATAATAATGGGTCTGTATAAAGAATGTCTTTTAACATTAATCTCTTTCTTAACATTAAAAACAAAGTCATTTGGATAACCCCTGTCCAAAAACATCTTGGATAGTTTTTCCATCTCCAAATTAAATGCTTCATCGTTGCTAATAATTCTGGACAGCCTCACCATCTGACCCTTAACTAAGTTTTTCTTTTGGTAATATGGATGACAGCTGTCAAAGTGTAAAAAAGAGTTTGAGAAAGTCTTTTTCCTAAATATATTAGATTCTATGTTGTTATTCTGGAATGAAAAAACTATATCCAAAAATGCACAATCATTGTTGTATATTTGATTGGTAAATTTAAGAAAACTAGATGTCTTACCTAAATATTCTACAAATTCAACAAATTCTTCCTTACTACCCTTCCAAATAATCAGTATATCATCCAAATACCTTAAATAAACAACAGTTTTATTCCAAAACGCAGATGTAAAAACATACTCTGTCTCCCAGTGTGTTAAAACCAGGTTTGCATATATTGGAAAAAAGGCCAGCACCAAGGAAGGTTCTAAAGTAGTTTAATAAAACTGAAACTAGACCGGTTTCAGCAGCAAGGCTTTCATCAGTAGTATAGTCAGCAAAAAGCACTTAGTCATCATCTTATATAATGTTCTTTAAGGCATCTATATGACATCACTTCCTGATAAGTCAAAAATGCAAACAAGGCAAAAGTAATTGAAAAATACAATCAAGGCAAAAGTAATTGAAAAATACATAGTTCAGTAAACAAAAAAGTTTGCCTGAGTTGCATGCATATCTCCAGATTATAATGAAAAAATCCAAAGAGACACAGTATACTGGTATATCAATGATAATAAACAAACTTAATAAAAAACATACAATAAAGGGTAAATGCCCAAAAATAAACCCGAAACAAAAGTCAGGTTATAAGAATTCTGGTGTTGAATACCAGCCACAGTATCCTAAAATGAGCTGAAATGCAAAAACCTAAGCAATGCAACCTGATAAGAAATAAGTACATATACGTAATGCAAGTGTTGGTTATATCATATCATAGGGAATCGATCTTTTAAAACAGGTTGGCATGATATCCTAAATACCAAAGAAAAAAGGTGGATCATTAAACTTGGGGGGCTTTTCCCTCCTGGATTAAATGATAAATTATAATTTGTAATTAACCAACACTTGCATTACGTATATGTACTTATTTCTTATCAGGTTGCATTGCTTAGGTTTTTGCATTTCAGCTCATTTTAGGATACTGTGGCTGGTATTCAACACCAGAATTTTTATAACCTGACTTTTGTTCGGTTTATTTTGGGCATTTACCCTTTATTGTATGTTTTTATTAAGTTTGTTTATTATCATTGATATACCAGTATACTGTGTCTCTTTGGATTTTTCATTATAATCTGGAGATATGCAACTCAGGCAAACTTTGTTTACTGAACTATGTATTTTCAATTACTTTGCCTTGATTGTATTTTTCAATTACTTTTGCCTTGTTTGCATTTTTGACTTATCAGGAAGTGATGTCATATAGATGCCTTAAAGAACATTATATAAGATGATGACTAAGTGCTTTTTGCTGACTATACTACTGATGAAAGCCTTGCTGCTGAAACCGGTCTAGTTTCAGTTTTATTAAACTACTTTTTAACCTTCCTTGGTGCTGGCCTTTTTTCTGATTTTGGGTCTAACAAGTGCTCTTGCCGTGCACCAGCCTAACTTGCTAGCTCCTATACACTACATTGCATATATTGGGGCACACCTTGCCCCCATGGCCACACCAATTTTTTGTCTGTAATATTCTTCGTTCATATATAAAAAATTGTTTTCAAGAACTATTTCCATCAGTTCTGTCAAGAATCTACATTTCGGTCCTTCCATCCCACTAAATTTTAATAGGGTGGCCTCAAACATTTCCAAACCTTGTGTGTGTGGAATTACTGTGAATAAATTCACTACATCTATGGTCGCCATAAAAAAATTAGGCCCTTTTTTTTCCTTATTTTGTCTTATTAATTCCGGACAATGCCATGAATCATTTAACACATGTGGTAGTTTATTCAATGTCTCCTTACAATGAAAATCTATATATGCCCCAATGGCCTCTGTCTTGGATCCTCTAGCTGAAACAATAGGACGAAATGGGTGGTTCTGTGGATTCTTATGAATTTTAGGAATTCCGAAAATGGATGGAATAACTGGAAACTCAACTGATAAATAAGAAAACTCATCCTTATTAATAATGCCATCCATTAAATATTCATATAACGACCAATCAATTTTTGTGTATGCTCTATACATTTCACTTTTACTTACTTTTTCGTAGGTGTTACTGTCATCCAACATATTAGTCATCTAATTGTAGTAATCTGTATTTGTCATTATAACTACACCCCCTCCTTTGTCCGGTTTCATGATTCTATAATTGCCTGATGTAGTTAATTCTCTCAGACAAAATACTTCCGCTGAAGTCAAGTTTTGCATGTTGTATAGGTTCATAGGTTCATACTAGGCTATCTGCCCTAGGGCATTTATAAGCCTAGCCAGAGTGTGTGTGGCTTTCACCACCCCTTAGGATGAGAATACTATACCCATTAGTTTGCTGTGACTCTGTCCAGTAGTGACACAGAGATGATTCCCAGGGTAAACCTACGATCTCCCATCCACTCGTCAAGATTTCTCTTGAACAGAGTCAGTGAGGGGCTCTGCCTCACATGGACTGGGATTCTGTTCATAGTGTTATGTTTTTTTAGTTAGTAGTCTCCTAATCTGGCTTTCACATAATGCTTCAAAAGTGTGAATCATGAAATTCTGTGGGGGTATAAATATGCTGCTGCGTTTTAAAGTGAAGTTGCCAGAATCAGAAGTGTGATTTATGCTGTTTGAAAAAAAGATTTTTAAATTCAAAATTCTAGTGTATAGTTTTAAATTAATTAGTAGTTTGCCTATATCTAATTTAAATGAAGGCACAAAGGTAAAACCTCTTCTAAATAAAGCTAAAAAATCCTTGTCAAACTTTTTGTCCGTAAAGTTGTATATACTAAAACCCCCCTCAGTAACAATGGAACAATAATTGTCACTGTCAATACTACCAGAAATTGCTGCTGTATCATAGTCTAATGCTCGGTGTCCATAAATTGTTGTGTTAGAACAAGTAATATTTGGCAACTGAATGGCATAGTCTGATGTAATAAAAACTTTTTTGTCAGTTTGATCTAATAAAAAGCACGGACTTATCTCCACCAAGAATTGGCTCTCTGTGCTGTTCTGTTGTAATTTCTGTTCTGCTGATAACTGTGACTGCCATAACATTCTCGTATCTGTTCTGATCTCCTGAGAGGTGGTTCTTCTAAAAAAAACCCTGACCTTCCTCTTCAAACATGTTTCCTACTCTATTTGTTGTCTCATTAAAAGGGGCTCTATTCCCTTCCCTACCATAACCAGCCTCAGTAGTAGTAGTGTAACATTTCATGTTCCTATATTCTTTTAAATGAGTGTAAACCTTCTTGTTCTTATAATCAGAGGTGTCCCTACTAAGTTTGTGATTCTTGATTGAAATGAGTGTAAACCTTGTTGTTTTTATGATCAGAGGTGTCCCTACTAAGTTTGTGATTCTTGATTGAAATGAGTGTAAACATTCTTGTTCTTATAATCAGAGGTGTCCCTACTAAGTTTGTGATTCTTAATTGAAATGAGTGTAAACCTTCTTGTTCTTATAATCAGAGAGGTCCCTACTAAGTTTGTGATTCTTGATTGAAATGAGTGTAAACCTTCTTGTTCTTGTAATCAGAGGGGTCCCTACTAAGTTTGTGATTCTTGATTGAAATGAGTGTAAACCTTCTTGTTCTTATAATCACAGGGGTCCCTACTAAGTTTGTGATTCTTGATTGAAATGAGTGTAAACCTTCTTGTTCTTATAATCGGAAGTGTCCCTACTAAGTTTGTGATTCTTGATTGAAATGAGTGTAAACCTTCTTGTTCTTATAATCAGAGGTGTCCCTACGAAGTTTGTGATTCTTGATTGAAATGAGTGTAAACCTTCTTGTTCTTATAATCAGAGGGGTCCCTACTAAGTTTGTGATTCTTGATTGAAATTAGTGTAAACCTTCTTGTTCTTGTAATCAGAGGTGTCCCTACTAAGTTTGTGATTCTTGATTGAAGTGAGTGTAAACCTTCTTGTTCTTGTAATCAGAGGTGTCCCTACTAAGTTTGTGATTCTTGCTTGAAATTAGTGTAAACCTTGTTCTTATAATCAGAGGGTTCCCTACTAAGTTTGTGATTCTTGATTGAAATGAGTGTAAACCTTCTTGTTCTTATAATCAGAGGGGTCCCTACTAAGTTTGTGATTCTTGATTGAAATGAGTGTAAACCTGCTTGTTCTTATAATCAGAGGGGTCCCTACTAAGTTTGTGATTCTTGATTGAAATGAGTGTAAACCTTCTTGTTCTTATAATCAGAGGGGTCCCTACTAAGTTTGTGATTCTTGATTGAAATGAGTGTAAACCTTTTTGTTCTTGTAATCAGAGGTGTCCCTACTAAGTTTGTGATTCTTGATTGAAATGAGTGTAAACCTTCTTGTTCTTATAATCAGAGGTGTCCCTACGAAGTTTGTGATTCTTGATTGAAATGAGTGCAAACCTTCTTGTTCTTATAATCAGAGGGGTCCCTACTAAGTTTGTGATTCTTGATTGAAATGAGTGTAAACCTTCTTGTTCTTGTAATCAGAGGTGTCCCTACTAAGTTTGTGATTCTTGATTGAAATGAGTGTAAACCTTCTTGTTCTTGTAATCAGAGGTGTCCCTACTAAGTTTGTGATTCTTGCTTGAAATGAGTGTAAACCTTCTTGTTCTTATAATCAGAGGTGTCCCTACTAAGTTTGTGATTCTTGATTGAAATGAGTGTAAACCTTCTTGTTCTTATAATCAGAGGGGTCCCTACTAAGTTTGTGATTCTTGATATCTAACCCTTTGTTAACAAATTTGTCCGTATCTTTAAAAATATTTTCTAAGCGAAACTTGTTGTGTTCATATAACAAATCTTATTTAATACTTTTATCTAACAAACACAGTTGTTCATTTAAGGATGTCAATTTATAGTTGTTGTTACGTATAACTAGCTTTAAAAGTTCCAGTCCAGTTTTATCAAATAGTTCAGTTAACTCATCAAATAAAACAGTACCTTCTGTAAAACCATAAGGTCATTTGAAAACACTTAATCCTTTAGGTACTTGTCGAAGTTCCAAGGATCTTTCAAGAAATGCGTTGTCCATTTGGATTGACTTGTAGGTCCGTAGCATGCGTTCAAACTTTTTAAATTGCGTGTTAAGAGTTCCCATGTCCCTGCCTTTCAGCTCCTGTTGGTCACGTAGTGTAGGAGCTGCTAAAAATTGTTTTTGTTCTGTATAATGAGTTTCGTTTCCTGCTACTGCGTCTAACATGCCTCCATTCTGTCCACCCGTAGTGTTCTGCACGGAGTTCGAGTGTACATCCACTGGAATGTCACTTCCTGTATTGACTCCTCCTCTGGTAGGACTCCTAGAACGATTACTAGCTGACGGTCTGTGAAAACTGGTGTTAGGAGTAGAATGCAGAGTGTACAACTGCTCCTGTGAATTGAAAACGATAATCTCTTTAGTGAATGGGCTCTTCTGCATTCTGTCATGTAGAGCCTTGATAAGTTTTTGTGTGGATTCAAGGTGTTCCAAAATAACACGATCCATTACACACTCAATAACAGTAGTAGTGTCCAAAAATGTCACGTATACTATAACTTCCAACTGAATGGGCTCTTCTGCATTCTGTCATGTAGAGCCTTGGTAAGTTTTTGTGTGGATTCAAGGTGTTCCAAAATAACACGATCCATTACACACTCAATAACAGTAGTAGTGTCCAATAATGTCACGTATACTATAACTTCCAACTGGATGGCTACAAATACATGTCACGGAACGAAAAATAAAACTAAAAAAGTACTGCCAACAACCAGAATGAAAACGGAATACTGAGAGACTGAAAACACAAAATCAGATATATATTGGAACAACTAGTAAGCTGAAAAGTCATTCAATAACCCGTTAGAAAACTGGTTTGTTGGTTCCACTTTTTAATAAAATAAAAACACAATAATGCGACAACAATTCTCCGTACTAGGCGCTTTCACCCACAATCGTATAGGGCATCTTCAGAGTACAAATTCTTCACTAAAAAGCCATCCTTTATATAGTTGCAATTAAATGAATAATTAATTAATTGATTAAATTAATTAAACGATTGTGGGTGAAAGCGCTTAGTACGGAGAATTGTTGTCGCATTATTGTATTTTTTATTTTTATTTCATTAAAAAGGGGAACCAACAAACCAGTTTTCTAATGGGTTATTGAATGACTTGTCAGCTTACTAGTTGTTCCAATATATATATGATTCTTTGTCAGATTGTCTTCTGCGTTTCTGCATGTGTCGATACCAACATAATTTGTTCTCTTTGATCTTTTCTGCAATTTGAGATGCTTTGGCTTCTGCACTTATGTTCTCATTTCTTCACATGTCTCAAAGTGTGCATCCTACCACCCTTCTCAAGCACTTCATTTCCATCACCTCTAGCTTCTTCATCTGCTCTGCCTTTACTGCCCAGGTTTCTGTACCATGCAGTAGTGTTGGTCGCACCACTGTGTTGTACACCTTACTTTTAAGCTTCTTTGGCATTCTTCTATCATAGACTACACCTCAGACTCTGTGCCAGTTGGCTGCCATTACCACTGTTTTATCTGTGCTTAGTTCATCCCATGTGCCTTAAGTTTTGCATTCTTTTCCCCTGTCTTTTGCTGACATTCTTGCTCAGAGTCTCCCTGTAAAGCCACATCATCTGCATATAATAACTTTGTTGATCTGTTCCCTCCAACCTGTTTGCTAATGTAGTCCATCACCAGTATGAATAATAGTGGGCTCAGAGCTGAACCCTGGTGTACACCCAATCCCACTGGGAACCCATCTATGAGGCTGAACGCTGTGCAGACATGAGTTATTTGGTCCTTGTGCATAGCCTGCACTAATTCTGACAATGTTTCTGGAACTTAGAACCACTGCAGTACTGCCCAGATCAGCTTTCTTGGTATCTTGTCATATACTTTCTCCAAGTCAAGGAATGCCCAGTTGGACTCTTTCCTCATGTCTATCTTCTTCTGAACTATCTGTCTCACTGCAAACATCAGGTCATTTGTGCTGCATTGATCTGAATCCAAACTGCTCATCTACCTCTTACATTGTACTGCTCTGTGTATCTGTTTACCAATCACCCTCTCCAGAACTTTTGTGGAATGTCATAGGAGTCTGATGCCTCTGTACTGCCCATAGTTGTGGATGTCCCCTTTGTTCTTGTATAGTGGCACTAGTATGCTTATTTTCCAGTCATCTGGGATACACCTTTCTCTCCACACTGCTGTTAGTACCCTTAGGGGTCATTTCTCCCCTATCTCACCCAGCATCTTTATCATATCTGCAGTAACTTCATCTGAGCATGCCACTTTCCCTGACTTCATTTTCCTTAGTTGTGTTTTTACTTATAGGTTCATAGGATGGTACTAGGGTATCAGCCCTAGGGCCTATACAAGCCTAGCCATAACAATTCCCTGGCTATTTCTTCCCACAATATTTACTTCTCTGGACCCCTGTCTAGCAGGGCGACTGACGTGATCCCCGGGGTGAATTTCTTATCTCCCATCCAATCGTCAAAGTTCCTTTTGACGACAGCCAAAGAGGTGCTCTGCTTGACATGCATGGGCAGTCTATTCCACAGTCAGGGGAGTCTCTGGGCCAGGAATGTATCCCTCCAACATGTTTTGTTCATTGTGATGACAAGGTTTAGATCCCTGGAACGTGTGTGTCTGAGGGATTGGGATTTTTTTAGGTGTAGCATGTCCAGCAGCTCTGGGTTTGACATGGCCTTGTATGTTAAGCAGAGATCACCTCTGAGTAGATAATATGTGACAGAGTATAGCTGGAGTTTTTTTTAGACAGTCAGCATAGGGCATCTGCTTTAGGCCTGTGATTATTTTAGTGAGGTATGTCTGTGGCCTTTCCAGTTGTTGCAGATGTCTTGAGAGGGTACATACCATATGGGACGTTGTATTCTATAATGGGTCTAATGAGGGTTGAGTACAATGGAGCAATGACCTCCTTTTTTCTGGATGAAAAGCCCTTAGTGATGAGGTGTACCACATAGAAGGATTTCCTGACTGTTGTGGCGATGTGGTTATTGAAGGTGAGACCACTGTCCACCTGTGTCCCTAAGTCTCTTATCACACTTTCAGTGTTTAGTGTACTGCCACCTATGTCATAATTCATGAGTAAATGTTTTTTCCCCAAAGGGGATAAATGTACATTTCTTGCCATTGAGCTTGAGCCCAGGGCTCTGGCACCAAGCATTTGTTTCTGTAAGGCCCTTTTGTAGAATATCACATCATTTGGGTATTCAATAATGGCTCCCAGTTTGCAGTCATCTGCAAACTTTGTTAGCCAGTGTCCCTATATGTTGGCCTGTATGTCAGAGAAGTAGATGCCAAACAAGAGCGGTCCCAGGAGTGAACCCTGAAGTACTCCACTTGTCACTTGTATGCAGCTGAATTTGGAGTTGGCTATTTTTACAGTGTAGATTCTGTCAGTAAGCCAGTTGGCAACCTACTGAGTGATGTAGGGATTAATGCCCATCTTAGTAAGTTTATCTATGATTCCAGAGTGGGGGATGGTATTGAGGGCCTTGGCATGAGGTCCAGATAGGCTGTGTGGACCACCTTACCTTCGTCCACAGCTCTGGGGACTGATTAGAAGTCAATCAGGTTCAGGAGACAAGATTGGCCCTTCATGAAGGTTGCCAATGTCTTTGTTTATAAGTTCCATGATAATATGTTCCAAGGCCTTGCAGATTAGGGTTGTCAGACTGATGGGGGCGGTAGTTCCCAGGATCCAAGGTTGATCCCCCTTGTGGAGTGGGATAACTGTAGCTGTGCACCACTCAGTGGGTACAAAGCCTTAGGTCAGGTTATGATTAAACATGACACTTAGATGAGGTTTCAGTTCATTTTGTAGTTCATGTAGTAGACAGTCTGGTCCCATGGAAGCTGCATTCTTAGCTTTGGAGTGTGCGGTTTTTACCAGTGTGGCTGTTATTAGCAGAATTTGGCAAGCTTTCAGTATTGAGATGGGCCCTTTAGGGGGTGAGAGGGGGGGAGAAGTTGGCACTAAATCGATCTGCCAGGATATTGGCAATATCCTTGGGATCAGTATATTTAATGCCATTCTGCTGTAGCTCAGAGCAGATCTGAGCATTCCATTTAGATTATTGACATAGCTATAGAATGCCTTGTGGTTGTCTTTGGAATCTTTGGCAATTTTATTTTTGTAATTAGCTTTTGGAGGATTTTATCAGGATCTCAGCTTCATATTGAGGCTGATAAGGGAGTTTTTTGCATCCCGGTATTTTCCTGTTTTCTGCAGCAGTAGCTTCCTTTTGCTGTAAAGTTTGTCTATGGCAAGGGCCACCAGACTGGCCTTTTTTTTTGGAGGAGAGCGTCTTGGTTCTATTTGGGATGGCACGATTCATGGACAAGTGGATGTCCCCGTACAGTGTCGTAGTGTCAGCAATCAAACTTTCAGTTCCTGTCTGCATGGGTGTCATGAAGTTTGTCACTTCTGACTTGAGTAGCATGAAGTTGGCTTTGGAGAAGTGTTTTACAGAAGTTTCCTTACTGGGGGGGGGGGGGCTATGTGGATGTCAAGGGGGATTAGCTTATGGTCAGACTTGACCAATGAGGGGGTGACCATAGGTGTGGAGCATCGATTTCCCATGTTGGTAATGACCAAGTCTAGGATATTGGAGCCCCTGGTGGGAGTATGGATTAGTGGATCCAGGGCATTGGGATTTATGAATTCCATGAACCATTGGGCAAAGGTGATGGAACACGAGTAGTTTTCCTAGTTAATGTCAGGGTAGTTGAAATCACCCAGTATTAGGGTGTTTGGTTGTATCTTAATATTTCTTCTAGGGTGGGCTCCTCTTCTCTCATTGTAGGCTGTTTCTGGGACAGTACAGCTTCTGTGGAGTTTTCTTCATATAAAAGCTGCTGGAAATACTCCTTCCATCTGCCTTTGATGTCCTGTGGACTGGTGAGCAGGTTGTTGCTGGCATCCTTTATGAAGAGTGCCTGACTATCTTCTTTATCCTTTTGTCTTTGCCTTGCAACCTGGTATAGTTTCTTTGTACCACTTACTGAGTCACTTTCCAGAAGTTGGTAGAGTGCCTCCGATGCCCTATTCTTTGCTGTTACAACTCCTTTATTAGATTTTTTGTTAGCCAACCAGTATTCCTTCTTACCCTGATTAGTCTTTTCTGTCTCCCATTATTTCCTGCCCTCTTTCCTTCTTTTGATCACTTTCTGATCTTCTGCATTACACCACTCGTTTTCCTTATGTACATTATTTCCATACTTCACTTGGCCACATATCTGCTCTGTAGTCCTAACACATGCTGTTTTGAGGTGCTGCCACTCATCTACAACTCCATCTATTTCATCCTCTTCTTCGGGTGGTAGAACCCTGAATAATTACTTGAACTGTCATACTTTCTCTCCAGTCAACTTCCAGGTGTTCAGCCTGGTCTCTGTTTTGACCATAGAGCCTTCTCTGACTGATAATTGTGGCAATCAGTGGTTTATGCTGTGGGCTGACTGTTTCATTGGGGATGACGTGAAGATGAAGATGGCCAAGCGGTTACTTACCTGGAATGGAAAGTCCTTGTTCGGAATGTCAGTCTTCTGTTTTTTCTTTCCTGTCGTCTCAGCAAAGTGAAAGTCAGTGATGCGGCTGTTCGGGTAAGTAAAGTAGACACATACATACACATATATATATATATATATATATATATATATATATATATATATATATATATATGTGTATATATAAAATGTGTGTCTGTGTGTGTGTCAGTGGATATAGTTTTGTGGACACTGGATTTAAGTGTAAGCCTTATTAAAAGTCTGAAAACATACCAAATTGACACCTTTGCTATGAACTTCCTCCTATGATGTCATGCTTATGCCAGGCTGCTAAAGAGCAGCCTGAAGCTGACATATTTAATAAATATGCTAAGCCATGTCTCTTGCATTGGGAGGATCACATCTGTCCCCTACAGCCCATTTTAGCCTAACCATCATAACAATTGGATACCTGGTCATCCACAGATACAGCGTATTGGATAAAAGAATCACTGTGTATATACCAGGTTATACCAACTAAATCAGTTATAAATTGCATGGTATGTTATATATTTTAGTAGTAACTTAAATTAATTTCCATTCCTTTACTGCAATTTTCATGAAAAGTCTCCTTTTAAAAAAAATATTTTTTGTTTTATTTTAAAGGGTTGCACTGTAGCCATGTAACAGTGTGAACATTGGCTGTAGGTGATCATCATTGTTGATGTGATATCTCAACACCCTATGCAAAAATAGGTAGAAAAGGGTTATGGATAGATGGATAGCAGGGGCAGCTCGTGATATAGGACTGCAGCCTCCCCACCTGTAGAAGAAAAGAATAAAGAAATGAAAATTAAATACAAAAGTAAAAAAAATAAAAAATCGGAATACAAAAGTAAAAAAATAAATAAATAAAATCTCGAGTCCCGGAACTCCACGCATGCGCACTTGGAGTTCCTGGTACTCACAGAACTACAGACTGCTGCGTTAGGCAGTTTGGATAGGGGAGAAAGACATTTCTGCCCTGCAGCCCCAGAAGTTTGTGTGGTGACGGCCACACAGAACAGAAGGACACCAGACTGCATCACCCGCTGGCTGGAGCCTACTCTTGCGGAGCCAGAAAACCCCAGCCTACTCTCAGAGCCAGCCAGCCATTTTGCATGGGCGAGCTAAGGAAACCAGCAACTGGATTAACGTGTGTGAAGCCGTTAGCTTTGCGGCATGTGTGTGTGTGTGTGTGTGTGTGTGTGTGTGTGTGTGTGTGTGTGTGTGTGTGTGTGTGTGTGTGTGTGTGTGTGTGTGTGTGTGTGTGTGTGTGTGTGTGTGTGTGTGTGTGTGTGTGTGTGTGTGTGTGTGTATGTGTGTGTGTGTGTGTGTGTGTGTGTGTGTGTGTGTGTGTGTGTGCGTGTGTGTGTGCGTGTGTCTGTGTGTGTGTGTGTGTGTGTGTGTGTGTGTGTGTGTGTGTGTGTGTGTGTGTGTGTGTGTGCGCGCGCGTGTGTGTGTAATGCCCCAGTTGCTATATACTGGTGGCTAGAGAACACATGGTGTTGGGTAGAGAATACACAGACTTGAACCCTGTGCCTTGGGTGCAGGTGGCAAGGGCCTGAATTCCCTACCCACCATTTGTAAAAAGTTTGCAGATTTTTTCCTCATATTTGTTCTGTTCTTTATAAAATCTGTGGTTTCTGTATGTTTGTTTTAACTTGCAAAGTCAATAGTGCAGTGGTGGATTTGTAGCATTGTTGCCTAACAGCTACATGTTCTCTGGTTTGATTCTTGGCTGTGGTGCCTTCTGTGTGGAGTCTGCATGTCCTCCCATCTTACAAAGACGTGTCTGGAGTGTTTGTCCCTGCTCTGCTGAAAATTGGCTTTTGTTCCAAGTCAGACTTTACTGGTTAACAAATGTTAAATAAAAATAACAGGCATTTGAATTTCAGACTTCATATTCTTCAGAAAGTACATGGTAACACAAAACCTTTTATTCCAGCAATTTTCTAAGTTTATAACATGGATATTTGAAATTTGTCCCTATTTTTGGGACTGTATTCCCCCATTATTGGCTTTGTCCAGGTTTTTTCTACTAAGGTTGAGAGCTATGATGAGAACTGAATTCACTGAATATGTTTGGGGGCTATATTCCCCTTTTACTGGCTTTGTCCACGTGTTTTTTGCTATGAGGTTGATGCTATGGTGCGAACTGAATTTACTAAATGGTAGCCATTTAAGTTTTAGTCTTCCTCTCTTTCACAAAACAGTTGATTTGGCATAGTGGTATGTTGCTCTGACTGTTTTGCACAGGGTCCCCTGGGTGAAATGTATGGTGGTAACACAGCATTTTGTTCACTGCGGTGGTGGTGCTGCGGTAGCGTTGTCACCTCACAATAAGACGTTGTCCTGTTTGATTCTCAGCTAGAGCGTCTTCTGTGTGGAGACGTGCGTGAATGGGCGCACCTTCGTTGAAGGTTGTGCGTCAGGGCCGGCAACTCCATAAAACTCTACTGCCAATCATTAGCGGACCGGAGTTCCACTGTGGCGACCCCTAACCGAGAAAAGCCAAAAGACACAACAACAACAAAACCACAACAGGCACCCAAAGAGGCAGAAGGTAATAATAAAACAAGAGCCTGTAGGTGTAAACAGCAGCAGGTTTAATCACATAAACGCCACACAATACAAAGCGCTTTCGTCCACCAATGAAAGCATGAAGGCTGTGCCTGCTTATATACCCCTCCCAATCTAATTAGTAGTTAAAACAATTGTTTAATTGACACCAATTAAATCCTGTAACTAAAATATTCATGACAACCTACCAACTTTCCACAAATACAGATGAAAGTAGATAAAAACACACACATTTTTTAAAAGAACTTTAAAATAAATATATAAATACTATCACAATGTGTTGGACAGATAAATAAACTTGAATCAAAAACCAACAAAAAGAACTTGCAAAACATTATATATGCTTATTTTATAGTTTTGCAGCTCTCATTTTTAAAATAGGGGCAATGGATATGAATTCATTCAGCCCTGGGAATCTATTGGCTTCCAATAACAACTGCCAAAATATTTGTCTCACCTCTATCCTATTTTCCCACGGGCCCCCCCTCACATCACATTGCACCTTCTCTACAACAAAGAAGCCCCATTTTGCTTGGGGACATGTCAGTGTATGTTTAAACAAGGCATTTTTAATATCTGCGACTCTAATAGCATATAAATGCTCATAAATCCTCCTTTTGAGTTTACGAGTAGTTTTTCCAATATAAAATGCACCACAGGTTTTACATAGGGCCAAATAAATCAAGCCTTCACTATTACAGTTGGAAAAACTACTACTCTGAATCTGATGGTCTCTTGACAGGATGTATACAGAATCCTGTCTAAGTATATATGGGCATTGGGCACATGCCCCACATTTGTAGGTTCCCAATTTCTTACATGAAACAATAGAACCATTATACTCCAGCAAATCCTTGAGGTTCCTGCCTTTTTTATATATATGTAAATCCTAGGGTGTTGGTAAACAAAGCATCCAACTCTGAATAACACCTAAACCTGCTCCAGTGTTGAGTAATAATGTTTTTAACCCTAGAGGTATTCTGATTATAAAACATCACATAGTTACCCCCAAGGTTTCTTGATTTCATCCCTGGTAACATCACCCCTGGTTGTTGTGTGGTACTCTGCACATTTATTGGTACTATCACACTGGTATCTCCTGTTCCCAAAATAGGGGCAAACCTGTCCTTTCTCCCATTCTTTACTTCCTCCAAAACCTCATCAATTAAATAGTTAGGATACTTCCTAGATATAAACATTTCTTTGACTCTCTGACTTTCGTCTTCGAAGTCCGAGTCCAAAGAGGTCATCCTACAACTACGGACAAATTGTCCCTTGATAATACTTCTCTTCTGTTTAAACGGATGGGAACTGGTGAAATATAGGTACGAGTTAGAAAAGGTTTCCTTTCTATATACATTAGATGTAAACTGCTGCCCTAGGACATCTTTTTTAATAGTGATGTCCAGAAAGTTCATATAGTCATGTGTAATATGGGAAGTAAATTTCAAAAAATTAGTGGTATGGTTTAGATAGTCTATGAATTCTGTTAACTTTTCCATACTACCTTTCCAAAAAATGCAAATATCATCCAGGTAACGTTTGTAATACACCCAATATTGTGCATATTCAGACTGGAACACAAACTTCTCTTCCCAAACCATGAGCGCAATGTTGGCATAAGTAGGGGCACAACTTGCCCTTATGGCCACTCCCTGGATCTGTTTAAACAACTCACCCTCAAAAAATAGAAAGTTGTGTTTCAATACCAAATCCATCAACTCTGTATAAACCAGAAAAGTATTGTGGTCAAGTTTTCCATGTTGGTGAATGGCATCCTGGAACCATTCTGACCCTGTAGAATGTGGAATCACATTAAATAAATCCTGAATATCAAGGGTTACAAATATTAAGGAATCTGAATACATGTTACTATTAATACTTCTCAAAAATTCCCAGGAGTCCTTAAGTATACCATTGGCCCTAACCCAAATATCTTTTAATTTTATATCCAAAAATTTGGCCAACGGATGGGTTTTAGAGCCATTGGCTGCCACAATGGGTCTCAGGGTTGGATCCTCCACACTTTTATGTACCTTGGGTATCCCAAACATAGCAGGGATATGGGGTCTGTCCACACTGAGATACTTAAAAGTGTCCTGGTTTATAAAATTGTCATTCAGCAGGTCCTGTAAAACCAAATCAATCTTATGGTATGCTAAGTTAATCTCATTCTTGGATACCCTAACATACCTATTGATATCATTAAGCATATCCATCATCTTACTGGAATACAAAATACTGTCCATGAAGACCACCCCTCCACCTTTATCGGGTTGCATCACCCTCAGGTATCTATTTTCTTGAATGGATTTGAGAAGCACTTTTTCTTCTCTAGTCATGTTAAATTTACCATGCCATCCACCCCTATAAACATTCCTGATTTCTTCTTCGACCTCCCTTTCAAAATTTTTTAGCTGGGGATGTATAGGGGGATTATAGGTGCTAGGTCTTCTAATACCACTATTAGTACCACCATCCTGTTGCCCCTGAAACATAATATCTAAATTCTTTTTCCGTAGAAAAATCATCAAGTCTATTAAGCTGTCCACTAAATTACCCCCTGTAGAGGGGATGAATTTAAAACCTTTTGAAAATAAAAGAACTTTCCAACATTATACAAGCAATGTTTAAAATGTGTACCTGGTTTTTGTCCCCCCCCCCCCAATAAATTTTGGCTTTTTCCAGATTTCTTGTGCTGCAAAGTTCAGAGATACAGCTGAGTGTCGAGTAGATTTTACAAGGAGCTGAGAGCTGCAGGGGAACAACAGTTTAGTGCTGCTTATGCTGAGTCTGCTTGCATTGTTAATAGCACAACAAGTAGTGTACTTGCTTTTGATGCAGAAGGGTGTGGGTTGTACTCCCACAGTGGGTAGATCCATTGCTGATACTGTATTGCCTTGTAAAGGGGTGGATGCTGCAGTCCTTTTTGGTGAAGAAACCTAGTAACTATGAACCTGTTATCACTTTTCCATCCATTCCCTATTGCGATATTACTAGCTTATCATTTTTTTTAATGCAACATAGACTATTTATTCCTCAAGGGCAACAGGCACTTTATTTGTAGATGAAACAATGACATATAAAGTTGTTTGCTAGCAGCAACCTCTTCATTAGTTACAGATTTCTTTAATGTGGAATTATTTAGATGGCTTTTACTTTTTCAGAGATTGTGCATATTTACTGATACTGGTGGACTGTAGAAGTTTGAATAGACTTTTATGATGGAAATGTTGTGAATTGGGCAGTTTTGTCATTATTGGTGCATGCATTTTGTTTCATTGTTTACTGGAAAAATGTTCAAAACAATAAATTTAAAATGCCATCTAACAACTGTACTGTATTGTACAAGGTCAGGAAGGTGTATCAAAGAGCACATGTATGTTTCATATTCAAGAGGCCTATGATTTGAAAACAGCCCAAAGTTAATTTTTATCTGCCACTGGCAAAATGTATTTTCTTTGAATGTGGGTTTCAATGCTGTTTCACTGAATGTGAGTTTCAAGATCAGAGAAGTTTTAATGCTAAGTCTATCTTCATTGTGAGACTGCATTGCTTTGTTTAGCAGATATCTATTAGGGTTTGTGCTGTAAAATGCAAAATAAAACTTTCAAATAAAATCCAAATCATCTCAGAAGTAAAGCAGTATGCACATTACAGTGTTTATGGTAAATGGGATGAAGTAACCAAGGAATGGGACATTGGAATGGTGGCGGGGGGGGGGGGGGTTCCATTCAACCATTATTTTGTGAGGGGGAGAAGGGCAGCAAACTCAAAGATGGCCCCAGCTGAACTATACCTCTCAGCTGTCCAGATTTTTGAAGAATTAATAGATTTTTGCTTCGTATTTTTGGTTTGTTCCTCATAAAATTTGTGGTTTTCTGGCAAATCATTTAGGAATGAAGTCACTAAATAATGACAGACATTGAGTTTCAGACGTCATAACCTTCAGAAAAATGCATGCTAAAGCAAGACATGTTATTCTATCAACTGTCTTAAGTTTATACAAGAGCAATTTTTAGTACTGTTTGTATGTTCCCCCAATATATTTGGCCTTTTCCAGATTTCCTGCATTAAGAAGTTGAGAGGTATGTGCAAATAAATTGCTTTATAGAATTAGGAATATCCAAACCTCAACCGTCCCCAATTTTGGCTCAAAATGTTGCTCTCCCCCTAATAATCCCTCCGCAAAATGGCAATTTTGGAAGAAAACGTGTAGGCTTTACAATTATAAAGAACTGTAATGATCAGAGTTATAGTTTGCTTTTATTAAATAAATGCATGTAGATGCTCTTATTTTATCAGCTGCTCAAGTTAACAGTACTAATATTAAAAAGGTGTCTCTTCTTTGACAGGATCCCAGCTGTATTGTGTGGCAAATTTATATTTATGCATCAAATTTTTGGTCTGTTTTTCATAAATGTGTGGTTTTCTGGCAAATTAGTTGCAAATCATTAAAGCTTGAAGTTGGGAAATAATGGCAGACATTTGAGTTTCAGATTTCATACCCTTCAGAAAATTCATACTAATGCAAGACCAACTACTATTCTATTATCTTTCTAAGTTTATAAGAGCAATATTTAAAAATTGTCCTTATTTTTGGGCCTATGTCCCAGTTCGGTGTATGGCTTTATCCAGATTTCTTGCTCTGAGGTTGAGAGGTATGAGTGTCAGAGCCATCACCGTCAGTCAGAGACATTTCAAATTGTGACGTACTTGTTGCACCCCACTCCGCATTGTAGTGGCTCTGGATGTGTCCAAGCAAGGCAAGGAGCAGTTATGCAGTTAAGTGTGCAGAGTATTCCCCCATCCAAGGTAGACCACAAGTATGACCGTGGCTTTTCATCTGTCCTTGATTTTGCAGAATGTTCTGGTTTTCTGTCATATTTTTATACTGTCGTTTTATGCTTCTTATTATTCAGAAAAAGCATGCTGTTGCAGTGCCCTGTTGCTCTGTGTTTAAGTAGCAATGTTTTAATGACCATCAGGTAAGTTTGTCGGAGATTATAAGATGCAAGTAAGCTTTAATAAGCATACTGTTAAAGAATTACCAACATTGAAAGCTTTTTCGTTGTTGCCATGGAGAGAATATTTACATAACTAGATGACATATAAGCCTTAGGTATTGAAATGCATATGACAGCATTTGTAATAAAGGACAGGATTACAGTATTTTCAGAAGCACGTTACATTTGTTGGAGACTTGCAGTCATCTTTGCAGGCTTTACCCGTAAACTAAACAGAATGCCAGTCTATCATGTGTGGTCCATAACTTGTGCAGTAATCCTTTAAGCAATTTATCTTGAGCTTGTTTCTTGTTTGCTGTTCATTTTTTACTTTGATCATGTCTTCCCCATGAAACAAGTAGATAGTTGTTGTTAGGCAGCAGGTCTTTTTTGGATAAGAAACATTTTTACAAGTGGGGGTATCACAGAGATTGCTACTTTCAGCATGTTACTTGGTAATTTTATAAAGCTGAATATAAATTACAATTAGAACTGCAGTGCAAGGAGAAGTGGCTTGAGTTGAGGGATTTATACTTGATTTTGACTGGCATTCCAGTAATGTATTTAAAAAGTAATTTATTTTTTCATGCCTCACAACATTTGTGTTTCCATCTAGATATTAAGTAAGTTGTCATGTAGCCAATGCATTTAAATATTTTTTCTTCTACACTTCATTTTGTCTTGATTGGACTCTTATAATGACGGTTTGGCACCCAGGGCAGCATATTTAATTAAAGTTCCAGTTGTTGTGGTTTTGAGCATAGCTCCACCCCTTTCTAGTTGGCCACATCCCTTCCCATTGGCCCCACCCATTCTGCTGTCTCCTGCAGCCTCCCCTTTAATTTGCAGTCATCAGTCACCATTGATGGATAGTAGTGCTTGCAACATAATAACAGACATATTGAATGGAAAGTAGTGCATTTCTTATAGTTGTTGATGTCATGAATTTTGTGGGGGTCTGTAGATATCATTGGGTCATGTCTGAGTTCCTGATTAATGCCCCCATATGCTTGCAAACACATATGGGATGTATGTGTTAGAAGGGAAGCTGTTGTTGACTCTGCGGTATTGTAACTGCCAGACATAATTGTTCTGGAACCTGTGTCGCAAGGCTGTACTGACAATCTGGCTGAACTACTTTGATCTGCTGACACATACACAGTGGCATTGCTGGGGGCATGCAATGTGTATTCCACCTGCTGCATAGGGATACACTTAACTAGCCTTTCATTCTACCCCCTGACACATTATGTTATCCCCAAGTATATCACTGAGGGCAGATAATGTTTAGATACATTGTGTCACAGCCAGACATATCTCATTGTGTAGGCCAGATGTAGATACACTTTGTCACAGCAAAATTCACCCATTTGGGTAGGTCATGCTGCTGAAGAAGTAGTGACATATTTGATAAAGAAGCAGACTGACATCCCATGCAGGTAACAAGAGACCATGACCAAGTCATGAGCAAACTGTGAAAATTACTGGCACAACGTTATGCCTGTACTAAAAGGTGTCTACCAATGCACAGTTTGTATCACTGGCATCTTATTTGGTGCAAAATCTGCTTTAAGTGGTTACTGATTTAAATGACTAGGACACAAAACATTAATCAAAACTAAGAGGTATGAATAATGGTGTTCTATTGGGCTCTGTCTTGTGTTAAGTACTATTTAGCATCATGTTTTAGATATATCCGAGGTACTAGTTTCCAGAATCAGTCTTTCCAGGATGACAAAATGGTAGGTGTGGCAGCACAACTAGGTGCTGTAATCTTGGAAACATTGAATAGATGAGCAGAAAATGAAATTTGTAGGTCAAGGAAACAAATGTGGAGTTATTCTTTTAGGATGCAATAACATTTACTTGCAGTGTAAGAACAGAAATGCAGTGTTATGATTAGCAGATTCTTAGTGTATAAAAAACTGGATTGTGAAATTGAGAAAGGTGTAGCAGATAAACAATGGCCTGTATTCTGGTATTTTTAGTCAAGAAATGAAGAAATAATAATCCTGATGTGTCAGACACCAATAAGGCCATAGCTGGAGTATTATGTGTATTTCTGGAGACCATTTAAGGAAAGATATATCAGATGTTTGCATTTGTCTCCACTGCCTGACAGCCATTACAAACTGTTCCTTATAGCTGCCCCATTGGTTCCCCATACACCATGGTGAGAACCAGCTGATTGGGAATGTCACTTATGCATTCATCAGAGGTGGTTCAGGTTTATGCTGTTTAGACCCTTAACCCCCAATGCAAATGCCTAGTGACATACTTAGGGTTCAGTGTGCGATGGGCAAAAGCAAGGGTGTTATCACACATGTCTGTGAGTGACATAAGCTCTCAGGACAACCTCTCCCTCTGAAGCCAGTGCTGCTGCATGATCTCCTGTTTCACTGGGAAGTATTCCATTGGGCCATGCACCCTGCGTGTGTGATCCCACATACTCTCTTTAATGAGCGGCAAGCCAGCAAAGCTACATCATTCCACTCCTTCTCCATGATTACTACATCAGGTGGCCATGCTGATTAGTGAATTCAGGTCACCTGGGGTCATAGTCAGTGATGTATGTAGATGGCGCTGGCATATGAACAAAACTTGATGAGATGAGGCTTTTTAGCTGAGGACATAAGAGACAGAGAAAACAATGCAGAAGCATAAGTTGATGTCTGAGATGAGTGTTAGCATCACCGTCAGAAAGAAAGATGAGGGAGGGGATAAAATGACACAGAAGACTGTAGAAACAAACTTTCCCTACATCCAGGAAATTGTTTCTTCACAGGAGTGTTGTTGAGGTATAAAATGCAGTTTTAAAATGTGTGAAGCATGGGTAATTAAATATGATGCCCCTAAATATGGACTAAATTTAAGGCCTTGGTGAAGTTCAGGTAAATGACATGTACTGGTACTCTCCTGTTAAACTGTGTTGTTATAAAACTGGATCAGTTTTAAATGACAGCTCCTTATTACCATGAAGCTATGTTAGCTGGTATCCTGCATACTGTTTTCCAGTATGAAAGTAATAATTATTTCCTTCAGGACCCTCTCCATGACTTTCCCTGCCAGTACTGTAAGGCAAAGATAGTCTTGCAGAAGAACTCATTTAGTCCCCCTACCTTAGACTTCCTTAGGATAGCCAGCTCAGTCTTTACATTCTCCCTTTCTATTCTCCTGTCCGTGTATTCTTATACCTCCCATGGCCTGTCTCCCTCCAAGTATGGTCTCTTTCCTTCATGAAGACAAAAGCAAAATACATGTTCAGTACTTCTTCCAGACTTCATTAATTTCCATTCTGTCCTTACTCAGACTAACTTAATCTTGCCTCTATTTCTTTTTATGTGATGCATATAAAAAGTCCATTTTATCTTTCTTTAACCTTCTATCTTGACTTAGTGCTTTATTGTCTTCAGCTTTTTGCCTTGCACTGTGCCTTTTTCTCCTTCTATATTTCCTCTTTCTGCCTTAATTAACATCTACACCTTCCTATATAGCCATCCTTTTTTCTTAACCCCCTCCTTATGTCTAAGTCCTCCATCCCGATAGCATTCTCATAGTTTTTGAAAACTTCACTGCCTCACAGATAACTTATCATTGATCTTTTTACCCCAGCAGTAGATAATTCATCACCATGTAGTCAAACACCATCATCTTTTTTGTTTTTTTTCCACTTTTCTTCACTCTGAACTACACCAAGGCATGATCTCGGTTGCTTTATGGCAGGATCACCTGGAGTTCCTTGGCCCCTTCCATACTGGCTAGGCCGCATGAATCATTCAGTCATTTCTGTTATAGCCCAGCTCCAGATTCAGCTTCCACTGCTTCCCTGCCCAGTAGCTTGAGGGCTACAGCTCTGCTCCTAACAAAGTCGTATCCACATGAGTAACTCTCTTATGTTCCTTCACTGCTTTTTTCTGTCCCCATCTCTTATTCTCCTACCTTCCCTGCATCTGGAAGACAAAGTATGTCATGAGCCACCAACACTCCCCCTTTCTGTATTTTAGCCACTGGTGTGCCTGCCAAAGGTTCTGACCCTCAATATTACTTCACCCTCCTTTTTGGGATATTTTTTTTTTATATCTTTGTTCTCATATTCAATGCCTTCCCTTCTGTAGTACAAACTAGCCACTGTCCTGGTACTTTAAGGTGTTGGCAACAGCTTGAAATTAATAACTGATTAGACAAGAAAAAATAATTATTTGAATACCACAAAGAAGACAGAGTTTTGGACTATAAGGAAATATATGTAGCTTATCCTTTATCTTCCATACTTCCTTTCTTAGTCATTTCAAAATGATACATATCCTGGCACCTCAATGTCTTACCCTCTTGTAAGTGGGATGCATTTCTGTGATATGAAGACTGTCCACCCTTCCCACCATTATCATATCTTGCAACTCCCTGTTGATAGGTTCCTAGGTCCATATGTGTTTACTAGGCTAATGACCACAAGGGCCTTTTTAAGCCTAGCCATGCATCCCAAATCTCTGACAAGTTCTGACACCCTTGATAAGTGTAAGCATGGGCCGGGAAGATGAACCATTTACAGGTTACCTGTTTGCATTAGAGACATTGGTGCCAAACCAGGGATGAATTTCCAGTTTTCCATCCAGTTGTCCAAGATGCACTTGAATTGGGTTAGGGAGGAACTCTGCTTCAAATGGATGGGGAGCCTGTTCCATAGATGGAGTAGTCTCTGGGATATATACCTCACTCTCCAGCAGTTCCTATTTATATCACAGGCAAGGTTTAAGTCTTTAGAATGGGTAATTCTGGTACTGTTTGTTTTGTGGATATGCAGGAGGTCCATTAGAGTGGGGTCTGACAATTCCCTGTATGCCAGCTATAGATCTCCCTTAAAAAGCCTGTAGGAGACAGAATACAGGGATAGGGCCATGAGGCGGTCAGCATGGTACATATTACTTACGCTCTATATTCTTTGTGAGGAACCTCTGTGGACATTCCAGTTGTTGGATATGCCTAGTTAGGTACACACCAAAGTGGGCATTGTACTCAATGATAGGTCTGATGAATACTGAATACAGTGGAACAATGACTTCCTTGGACTTAGATGCATACCTTTGTTTGTAAGTTGCACAACATAGAATGATTTCCTCATCACTGTAGACAAGTGATGATCAAAGGCTAGATTACTATCTATGTGCGTCTCTAAATCCCTGACTACTGTGTCAGCTCTAAGGGGTGTGTTGTCAATATGATACTTACCAGGGATGGATGACTTCCCAAAGGATACTGTTATGCATTTCTTGGCATTTAGTTTTAGTCCATGGCTGTGACACCAGTTATTTGTCTGTGTCAGCCCCTCCTGGAGAACATTTGTGTTTGCAAATTTAGTCAGCCAGAGACCACAGACATTGGCCTTGACTTCTGAAAGTTAAATGCCAAAAAGGAGCAGTCCAGGAACTGATCCCTGAGGGACTCTTCTTGTGACTCACCTCTTTGTAGAGGTGGACTCCCCAATTCTAACTTTCTGGGTCTTGTCTGTGAACCAGCTTGCAATCCACTGGGTGACATACGGGTTTGTACCTAACCTCTTGAGTTTGTCAACAATGCCCAAACTGGGCATTGTGTCAAATGCCTTGGCCAGGTCAAGGTAGGCAGTGTGCAACATTTTGCCCTCATACATTGCTTTCGTGACCTTCTCAAAGAAGTCCACCAGGTTGAGTAGGCATGATCTGTCCTTGAAAAAAAACAAACTGGGTTGGGTCCAGTGTCTGGAGGTTTACTATATCTCTGTTGATCATCTCCATGATAATTCTTTCCATGGCTTTATATATAAGACTAGTGAAACTTATGGGACTGTAGTTGGCCCACCTTTGTGAATAGGGATGACTGTTGCCTTTCTCCATTCATAAGGCACAAAGCCTGTTTGGAGGCTACAGTTGAATAATAATTCCAGAGGTCCCAACAGGTCTTGTTTCATGCTATTTAGAAGGCATCCTGGGATGTTGTCTGGCTCCACTGATGCAGTGTTCTTGATCTTAGAGAGAGCATTAAGGACCTAGTCCCTAGTGATAGTAGGAGGAGTTACATTTGATAATATTTCCTGAGGGAAGGTTGATGCTTCCCAAACTCCTATCATTACATAGCAATTCTACCCAAGCAGTCAATGAGCTGTGCCCATTTATTTTCTTGCAAGGTCCTATGCATGTTTTTTTATTACTCTCTGCTTGGTGCTTAATTACTGCCTGCTCTATTTCACATCTATAAATACTCTCTTACACTTCCATAATATTAAAAAATACAGTTATTGAAGACTATATTTCTGGCTGACCTGGCACTGGAAGCTGGATTTTTAATAAGGAAAACAAAAAGTGTCACTAAGGGATCAGTTGATAAAGTTCTGGTAACTGTTGATCAGTCATAGAAGCAGGCAAGGTAGATGACTACAGGCACAGCAATAAGAAATAAAAGGGAGACTTGTAAAGACTTGATTGATCTTGTTAGCTGCACCTGTGATGCTGTAGTGAGGATGTGAGTTGGGAGCAAAGTATGTACTGCCTGGAAAGACTGAAATGGTAAGAAGGACCTTCCCCCGAAAGATGGGAGTCTGGGGATTGGAATGAAGTATGGGCCCCAGCAGTCTGGATTATAAATAAGATAACTGGTGACAGAAGCAGAGACTAAGCACTGGTCTGACACCGTAAGATGTTGGCTACATAACCCAGTCTGAATTGAATAACAGATAAGAAAAGAGAAATATAATTATTTGAAATGTCAATATAAAAAAGCAGTGTTTTGGAGTGTAAAGAAATATATGAATTACATATGAAGATTGACTGATCATGATGGATATATGTACATATTTAGGCCCTAGCAATTAATGAAGTATTCAGTCGAATTAAGGTGTCTTGTCTGTTTTCCCTAAGATGAAGAATTATCTTCAGCAAATGAGTAAACATGCCACTTGATGAAATATGATTTAACTTGCTATGATAGCAGCATCCTGGATGTGGTTTCTTAGACAAAAAATGGTCAATACTGAGAAGTAAAATCCTATGGACTAGATGGCAGATCTGATGGCTATTATTGTGGGTATAATAACAGAGGTCTTGATGGTCTCCTCTGTATCCACAGGTCTAGCTTTCTAAGACCCCAAAATAGCTATAGTTGAGGTCATTATTACTGCACCAAGTATATTAGTTTTTGCAGAACATTCTTTCGAATTAAAATGCCCAGCATCTGAAGTACACATACATTAGAGTGTTATCTTTCATAGGTTCATAGGTTCATACTAGGCTATCTGCCCAAGGGCATTTACAAGCCTAGCCCATCGTTTTGTGGCTTACGCCACCCCTTTAGTATGGGGAACTATACCCATTATTTTGCTGTGCCTCTGTCGAGCAGTGACACTGAGGTAATCCCTGGGGTATATCTGCGATCTCCCATCCATTGGTCAAGATTTCTCTTGAACAAGGCCAGCGAGGTGCTCTGCCTCACATATACCGGGATTTTGTTCCACAGCATAGGGAGTCTTTGGGTGATGAATCTATCCCTCCAGCACGTCCTATTAATAGCCGTGTCGAGGTTTAAGTCTCCGCCCTTGTGGCTCTGATGGATCTAGATTTTTGAGGTGAAGCATATTCATCAAATCTGGGTTTGACATGGCCTTGTATGTTAGGCAAAGGTCACCTCTGAGCAAGGTAAGCGACTGAATAGAGCTGGAGTTCTTTCAGTCGGGCAGCATAGGACAGATTTTGAGACCCTTTATCCTTTTGGTGAGGAACTTTTGTGGCCTCTCCAGCTGCTGCAAGTGTCGGGTCAGATACATTCCGAATGGGGCATTGTACTCAATCATTGGTCTGATGAGTGATGAGTATAGGGAGACTATGACCTCCCTTGATCTAGATGAGAATCCCTTCATGATAAGGTGGGCAATGTAGAAGGTCTTCCTAACTACTTTAGCTACATGGGTGTCGAATGACAGACTACTATCAACCTGGGTCCCCAGGTCCCTGATAACTTCTTCTGTGCTCAGTGGATTGCCACCTATTTGGTAGCTAGGGGTAACCTTGTTTTTCCCGAAGGGTATGACTATGCATTTTTTGGCATTTAACTTTAGGCCATGGCTCTGGCACCAGTTATCCGTTTCTGTGAGACCCTTCTGAAGGATATCTGTCTCAGATGTGTTTTCTACTATGGCGCCCAGTTTGCAGTCATCTGCAAACTTTGTCAGCCATAGCCCTCCTGTGTTTGCTTGTACTTCGGAAAAGTAGATGCCAAACAAGAGTGGGCCCAGGACTGAGCCCTGTGGGACACCACTTGTGACAGGCTTTGAGTCTGACATGGCGCCAGCAACTCTGACCCTGTGGGTTCTGTCACTCAGCCAGTTTGCAACCCATCTTGTGATGTATGGGTTAACATTTAAGCTGATGAGTTTTTCAATGATACCCGAGTGGGGTATTGTATCAAAGGCCTTCGCCAGATCGAGGTAGGCTGTATGGACTGCCTTTCCCTCATCAGTGGCTTTGGTGACTGTTTCGAAAAAGTCAACCAAGTTTAAAAGGCATGATCTGCCTTTGACAAAGCCAAACTGGGTTGGATCCAAAGTCTGCAAATTCCCTATGTCTTTATTTATGAGGTCCATTATGATCCTCTCCATGGCTTTGCAGATAAGGCTTGTCAAGCTAATGGGCCGGTAATTTCCAGGGTCGGTGGAGGCACCGCCTTTGTGAAGTGGGACCACAGTTGCAGTACGCCACTCCTGCAATGTATCCAGAGGTAAGACTATGATTAAACAGCTGTCCTAGCTGTGGGTTTAATTCCTTGTTGAGTTCGTGGAGCACACAGCCGGGACTCCATCAGGTCCCATGGATGCTGTGTTTTTTGCTTTGGAGAGAGCAGTTCTCACTTGGGTGTTGGAGATGTTTGGGGCTGCAATCGTTTGGTATAGATATCTCTCCTTTTGGGGGGGGGAGAAGTTTGCACTGAACCTGTCAGCCAGTATGTTGGCAATGTCTGTAGGATCAGTAATCTTCACATCATTTTGAACTAGTTCTGAGCATATCTGGGAGTTTCCTCCCAGGTTTCTAACATAGCTAAAGAAGGCCTTATGATTGTCTTTTGAGTCTTTAGCTATTTTTCTCTCAAAATTAGCTTTGGATGATTTTATGAGAGCTCTTAGTTTTTTACTTATAGTGATCAAGGGTGTCTTACCTTTTAAGGATTTTGCTCTATCTTGTAGTAGCTTCCTCCTTTTGTTGTAGAGTTTGTTTATGGCTGGGGTCCACCAGACTGGACGCTTGCCTTTGGTACAAAGAGTCTTTGTTTTGCTTGGGATTGCCTTATCCATGCAGTCCTGCAGGTGCTGGTAGAAGGCATTTGTAAGTGATTCAGCGGCTTGAGTACTCTTTTCCGCCGACTCGGGGGCCTTAAAGGAGACCACACTAGTCTTTAGAAGTGTGAAGTCGGCTTTCGAGAAGTTCTTTACTGTGGTCTTTTTTATTTCAGGTTAACATTTTTCATCTTAGTAAGCATTTATAGAAGATTTGATTAGTTTTGATCAGATCAATTTGCTTAATATAAGCTGAAATGGCTATGACGGTTGTTTATGACTCCATTAATTCTGTTGCTTCAGTTGTGTGTGTGTGTGTGTGTGTGTGTGTGTGTGTGTGTGTGTGTGTGTGTGTGTGTGTGTGTGTGTAGCATAGCTAAGGTATAATGAAGGTGCCATCCTCCCTGGGTAAGAGGTGTTAGGGAACGTGACTGGGACAAGTTGATTAATCGAGTAAATATTTCAACGTCGAACTCACAGGAGTCCAAACGTTATATCAAACCCAAATGTTCAAAATGTGAAAATAACAAAGCCACGGAACACCGATTTTTTTCCCAGGGGAAAAAAAATCAGTGGGCTGTTTTCGCAGCTTTGCTATTTCCTCCACTGTGGTGCGATCTCAGAGTTGGTATATTTAAGTAGGGGGGATGTGGGGGGCGAAGTCCCCCACATTAGTTTAAGTTTCAAATGTACATGTTCTTTTTTTTTTTTTTTTTTTTTTTTGTAGCAGAACAGCAATTTTTTTTCCCTGGGAAAAAAATCACTGTTCTGTGTGTTCATGCATTTTGGGTTTCAAACTTTCTGGTTCAATATTACATCGTTCAAACTCCTGTGAGTTCAACAATGTAATATAGACCCGATTAATCAGTGGTGCAGCACTGGTATTCATTTCTGTTTCAGCATTTATGAATGTGGGTATAGAAATTAATTTCAATATTGCTCTTCAACATTCCTGATATTGCTCTTTGGCGGTAATTAAATGCTTCAGTCTTTTGTGTGAGGTATAAATTTTAGCAAGCCATTCACTATAAATGTAGCAAGTGCCTTGCTTCTTTTTCTTTTCAGCAGAATAAAGAATCAGGATACAGAAATGAGACCTGTTTGTTTCCTGAGTACCAGCCAGATCACATTGTATAGCTGTGAAACAGAGTGCAATGGACTGGTCCAGATAAAATCACTTTAGCTAACAGATCTAGGAGACTCTCCCTCAGATGCCATCCCTGTGGGAGGAATAGAGACGCCTTGTTGAAGTTCCAAGTAGTTTATTCCATTAAGAAGGTAGATGGATGAGTGTTCTTGTTCTAATATATTACCTTTAACAGGTCTGTTATTTAAGGGCAGTTTCCAGACAATGGTCTGATGGTCCATGGCAGCTGAATGCATTAAAGTCTTGGAAATGGAAAAAACTCAAAGCCAATCCCAAAGTTTAGAGGTTAGTTCCTTATTTGAATATTCCGGAAAGCACCAAATTACCTAGAAATGCACGTATGGCAAAGTGTGGTATGTGTAACTATTGTAAGCACATAGAAGTAGGACAAGTATATCAACTAAAGGACAGAAAATACTACACAAAGAAGAGATTTGATTGTCAATCAAAAAAGATAGTTTATGTAGCTAGATGCCAACATTGTTCAGTATTCTAAGTGGGGAAAACTGACTGAAAGTTGAGAGAGAGAGAGTGTAGCAACACCTTTATAGTATAAGTAGGGGGAAACAAGAAAATGCACTAGCAAGACATTTCTGAATACCCAGAACATAGGTTCAAGTTTAGAGCCATAGACCAAGTTATAACAGATAAAAGAGCAGGTCCAGACTCCTTTATTTTAGAAAGACTTGAACTTATGTGGCAGTTATGTACAAATGCATACCAATATCCTGGTATCAATTAAATTTGTTCTATTTTATGTACTTTAAAATTAAAAAGTCTAAGTACATAATTGTTTTTAATAGGTACATTTTCCATACTAAGTACATATATAAATAACATAAAATGTTTTTTTTTACAACAGAAGTCTGTTTGAACAACAATGACATACATTTGGATAATTTTTAAAAAGAAGGGGGGGTAGTAAGGGGTTAACTCAACCTATGTAGAGGAGGGAGTGGTAATTGGTTCAGAGTGAACACATGATATAAGTGGAGGGAATTTTAAACACAGTGTAAAGTTGTATTATTTTATCTGAAGATATTTTTGCAATCCGCAGGACAAAAAGCGCTTCATTAAACAGTTTGTTGGTACTTTGTAGATTTAGTGTGTGGAATTTTTACTTCAGGTTACTGCTGTGGTGATTTAACTGTGGACCCTGTAGCTGTTTGTTTCATTTATGAACTGTTGGTTCTTTCCTGGTTTTTGGTCAAAGCGTATATTTAAGAAAACACTTTTGCCTAAGCTTCATTAGGTCCATCTAATAGAAATGTTTGAGTGGTTTACAGTTTGATAATTGAAAATGCCTACTTTTACAAAGTATCACCAGAATTTATTCAACTATTTTGTATTATATTTGACATGAGAGGCTGTGTCTGCCTTAATTATGAATGCTTTTTTACCAGTCTGACTTGTGCTTATCATTGAGCAGCTGTGTCCCCTTTTATGGGGCTCACACTTCCTGAAATATATTTTGTAAGAATAATCTTGTGTTGTTTGGCAAAAAGGATTGCAGTGCCTGCTTATAAGAAGCTCATATACATAATGGCTGTGACCAGTCCTCATTCTTCTTCCTGATGAAGATAGACCTTTTTAAATACAGGTGAAGTAGTCACTTAGAGCCACACTAGGTGACTCTCATTTTTTTAAAAATACAGCATCCAGAAAAATAGTTTACAGTGGGGAAAAAAAGTCATAGTGCTCATTGTTACAGAGATCAAAGGTGCAAAAATGGGAGGAAAATGCAAGTACAGTTGGAGACCTCATGACCACTTATATAGATTTTTTGTGCCCATGGAGTACACATCCACCAATTGAGCATAGGCAGACTGTGCCTGTAGTGTAAAGAATACCAAAGTGGGGACCACCAGGTGAGCATGGGTAGAATGTGTATAAGGTGTAAACAATACCAAAGTGGGGAGTGGGGCCCTGAGATAACAATGTTTTACAGAAATACTGATAAATGCAGGAAAAGTGGCAAGAACATCTATACCTGGTTGCTAAGAAGGAGAATGGCCCTGACCTCATAGCATGATGCTATAGAGTTTAAATCTGGTATCTTCACTGTCAAGTCTCTTCCTGAGTTTAACAGTTTGTGAGGCCTCTTCTGTTCACATTCTTTCTCTCTTTAGGTTTCCAGGTTGTGAAGTTAGTGCAAAATATGGCTAGATTGCACTGTGCCTGGCAAAATAAATGGGTGAAAACTGGGAGGGGTCAGGTAGAAGGGCATCTTAACCAGTTCCGAGAGAGAAGGTGGTACCATGAGACCTGGGGATGAGTTAGAAGATGTAAGAGGCTGATGTAATCAGCATTGGTGTAAGCTGTCAATCAAACTACTAGGCTAGTGTTTGCCCCGCCTTTCTCCCTCCTAATCAACAAAAGGAAACCTAAATTCCAGATGAGTTGTTGAAAACATTTTCAAATAGCTGATAGTTGCTGTTTAAGTTTGTACATATCTTAAGGTAAAAGCATTTTCAAACTCTGTGACAGTTACTGTTTAGGTCTGTACACATCTTGAGATTGCAAAAAAATAAATAAATAAGGGGTTGGGAGAGTGGCCTAATGGTTACGGTGTTTGCCTTACAAGCACAAAGTGCAGTGTTTGAGTCTCACAAAGAATAATTGGCTAGGCTTAAAATGGCTGTCAAGGGCAGTTAGCTTAGTACTAATCTATGAACCTAAATAACAAAGAAACTTGTTTCCTGTGTTACTAATTCACCAGACAAACTATACCAAGGTAGCTGCAGTGTTCTACAGATCTAATTTCTTTACTGGCTTTTACACAATATGTCCAAGTCCTGGGTAAAACTGTACAGGTGTTTTAGCTGTATAATTTATGATTTAGTTTCCTGAGTGCAAGCACACTTTTGATGGAAATGCATGAGTCTAGACCATGGTGGTGGTAGGCATCCAGCCTGATCAGCCAGCTTAATGCCATTTTTCAAGAAAGTATGTTTTTTGTTTCCTTCAGCTGGACCCATAGTGAGCTTGCCCAAGATGTGGAATTGGAACCCTCCTTGGACTGGGAAATCATGGCAGTGCTTGGCTAGCTGGTTTCTGAGGATCTGGAGTTTGATATCAGACAGGTGGTGTGCCACCCTGATTTTGAACTTGTTCAGTTTTCACTACATATAGACAACTGCAGCCATTACAGTATGCATGGTATATCACAAAAGCAGTGTTGACATTTACCAGCACAAGTGCTGTTGACTTTTCTCCTGAGTACTGGCAAAAGAAGTAGTCTTCTTGCTCATGTAGTTGCAGTAACTGCAAGGGGTGGCACAGGGATACGTTCCTCTGTTACCTTCATCTGGTCTGAATTTGCACTACTCCCAGTCCCAGATGTTCCCTGGCTGTCTTGAGATAAAAAAAAAAATGAGCTGCACAAGACTGGAGTTCATTCTCTTGTATTTGATTATATGTGGTACCTCTGCATTTTGCCTTCAAGGATGAATTACAAACAGAAAAGACTCCATTTTATACATCATTGCTCCCTGCTGATAGGTGAAAAAATTGCATCATAAATTGTTTAACTGTTAAACCCTATTGAAAAAACATTCAAACTAAAGCACAAGAATTGAGCATTAAAACTAAATTGTATTAAATACATGAAAATGTAATACATAAATACTTTTCTAAAGTACATATCATAACCTTAATACAAAATTTACAACAGTGAATGGAGTTTTAAAGTGCTTCAATTAAAATAACCTAAAAACATAAACACAAAAATGATTGTAAAAGACATTTGGTATGGCTTCATCCCCCCTCCCAGATGACCATAGCTATTTCAATACTCTGCTTATAACATCTTTTGTTAAACAGGAAGTAGTTGTTCCTAAGGGTTACACCCAGTAACCTTCCTAGAACTTCTGTCTCTACTGGTAATACATTTCCATCCTTTTCATATGCCCCTGTTACAGCTTGAATATATTAGCCATGTGACAGCACTATATAATGTGCTTCCACATCTGTTGTGACCAAGATTGTGGAATTACTATCTGGAATATCTTTGATTTTACCCAAAACATCCAGAGAGTCTAAAATATAAAAACGTCAACCTCTGAAATTGGTTTCATCTGGGCATCAAGGCAGACGAATATTGTCTCAGTAGGGAGGATCAAAAATATTCTTATGGAGTAGTGGAATCCCAAAGAAGCTTGGTCTCTTTGGGCGGGGTTTGACTGAAATGTCAAAAAGTTTGGCATCTAGTAAGCCATCTTCAAGCAGCATTCTTAGTTGCTCTCAAATTATAAGCAACATTCACAGTGTTAAAATTGAATTTACTGTAAAATGTGTTATTAACAAGCATGACCTAAATGTTGCAGTTATATGTGGCTGTATCTGTGACTAGGACACCTTCCCAATCCCCTCCATGATTCTAGGAGTCTCATCTCTGCTGACATTTTTTAGAGCAGCCCAGTTCCTCTTTAATAATGTTGTATAACTTCTTCCTAAATGGTTTACTAAGGGTCCTGATGATACTATTTCATTTGCTGTCATATGCATTCAAGGTGGGATGCAGAGGGGGAAAAGTCACTGAGCTTTTTCCATTTTATATTATTGTCATTT